>NC_090286.1:37336461-37643128 GCF_037392515.1 Haliotis asinina
TGTCATTCGTCCAAGTTCAAAGGAGGACTTGAAACTGACAAGAGTTTGCACCAGTTTCCGTCAGATCCATTTATCAAAAAAAAAATGAATGTAGTTTGTTTGCAACCCACAGACATAAAAACATCACACGTGCCTAATTACATAATGTGGCAGAGACGGGACTTGGGTGCACAAGTCATAAATCAATTTATTTTCTTTATGTCATATAGTCTGATAGGTGTTAAGTTCAAATTGCACATGGTCAAGGATTGAAGCTGTGTACTGCATGTTGTCTTTAGCAGACAGGCAGGCAGACATATAGGTGTCAATAAACCACACACTGAGCTTTCTCTGTGACAGAGACTGCTTACCACAATCAACAAGTTTTTTTACGTAACGAGTAGACTATTTACTTGTTTGTGTACAAAACCAAGATCAGACTACTGCTCACGACCTCAGACTCTGGACATGCATACTGTTTCAAGCTCCGCGAACCTATTCACTGCGCATGCGTTATGAACGCAGCGCAGCACAGCTGTTGACACCAGTTTTCCCCCCAGCACTGGGGGAAATTTAGTGAAACGTTTGAACTCTAATTTCACAGGCTTTTTTTCATCGCGTCTTTTTCAACTTTATAGGATGCATTGGCATTTTTTATGGTTTGTTTCGGTAAGTGCATACTGAAAGGTACCAGAATCTGCAAAGTTTGTTTTACGTTGCATGTGACCTTTAATGAAAACTCTGTTAGAGTATTCTAAGCTTCTTTCGCATGTTCAAATGGGACACAAGCAATTAGAACTGATTAATCTTTATAATTTACATATTTCACATAACTTTAATGTATTGAGAATACATGTATAGAGTCAGATGAATAAATCTAGAACTCTCGGATGTAAAGGGAAAGAGTCCCATCCGTTTCCTCATATTTTATCTTCCACTGATTAACAGAGGTAAAACTAAGTTATTCAACACTATATATTGTACTTAATTTTTCAGCTTTTACTTATTTTTGTGAGACCTCTAGTAATCATTGTTAGGTTTTGGTAAAAATTCTAGAATTAATAAAATTATAAATATTATTTGGGATGGGGGAAATGTGAGGAAGTCTTACCATTGAAGTTCCTTTCATTTTGTATATACTAAACCTAACACAGAATACTAGAGGTCTCAGAAAATAACCTAACGCCCAAAAATTAAGCACAGTAGATAGGGTTCAGTTAGGAATCACTTAGATTTATCTCTGTTAATTAATCTGTGGAAGAAAGAATATGGGTGAACTTAAGGAACTCTTTCCATACTCTTTCCTTCCTTTTACTTTTTTCAAAATTTAAAACCCAGAATCTTATTAAATAATAAATATCGCAATTCATATCAGTTTTCCACAGATAAATCTCACTCAATCTTGCAGTTGTATCTTACTGTAATAATATTTTAAACATTTCAAAGTGTTAAATTGTTTCACTTAATCAAAACCGCAAAAAGACACGATCCTCCAATTTCTTGAAAACATTCCACATACAAAATGCCATCCTCGCGGCATGCACTGACTGGCTACAACAGCTTCAAGCGCAGCTTCGGTTTGACAGTTCTCAGTCATGTTTAAGCGGTACATGTACTAAGTACTGACTTTGTCACAGACACTGGTTTATGAATTCAAACGCACTGACTGGTAAATCAATACTTACCTTGCATGATAACCACATTACAATGCTTGGTAATCCAAATCCACCCTTCTAAAACAACACAGCAATTCACATAGGAGAGCCGGTATTCAGGACCCTTAACGAGCAACTGGCGGGGAGTCGCGCGAGCTGGTTTCCAATCACGTGATGTAAACGAAGCGCTTGTTGCGAGCAATTTATACCCCTACTCTCTTAATGAGGGAATCATAATGTAAGAAGTGGACAAACATACGTTGATTTAATCAAGAGAGAGTGGTTTGCCTGTTTATAGGAGAAAAAGACAAAACGATTTATCATCACGAAGTAAACGAGATTGAACAGGCTTGTTTACTAGCAACAAGATGGCGGAAATCAAAGAAGAGGAAGTCAAGAAAATCGCTTCAATAGAAGTAGATAAAATTACTCATATACCTCTATAGGTTTTCTTTTCAGAATGAACTGAATGACGTGTATACATATTTTGTTTACATCATTATTTGTTTACGCACACGTGGTGGTGTCATTCTTGTCAAATATTTAGAAATGTGCGAGAGAGATCTAAAAAATACAACACCCAACTAATCTGAATTATGTAGGTTTTGACCCTAATTTAACCATTGATGATGTTGGGTATTTTGTGTCAGTGTATATATCTTCTCGTGAATGCGAAAACTTGCACATGTTCATAAGCCGCTCATCATAATATCAACATTGCTGAGATTGTGAAAACCGAAATGGGATCGGACTGCTAAGGCATGACCTGTGATGTGACCCACTCACAGTTCTCACGGCGTATATCAGTTTATGTCAAGGTTACGTAGTTTGCATTTGTCTCAAATACATCAGCCAACTATCAAGCATCTTGCAGTCAAGGGACAGCACGGTAGCCTAGTGGTTAAAGTGTTCACTTGTTATGACAAAAACCCAGGTTCGATTTCCCACATGTGTACAATGTGTGAAGCCCATTTTCTGCTGTCACCTGCAGTGGTATTGCTGGAATATTGCTAAAAGCAGAGTAAACCAGTAATCTTTCACTCTTGCAGTCAGGCATTAAATTGCATAATAATGAATACACTCACTGTGTGTGTGCGTGCATGCATGCTTGCGTGCATGCGTGCATGCGTGCATGCGTATGTTATATGTAGATGCCTTTTAATTGTTTTATTCAAATAAATGTTAACTGTACCTCTTTTATTTTCAGAAATCCTCTGGATGTCAGGAACTTGCCGAGATCTTAAAGTTGAAGGAATACAATGAAGAAAATGACTTAAAGGCAGCTATATACATAGACTACTTGTATGACAATGTTATGTTTGCTGCTGAAAAGGGGTTTTCATGGCATCAAGTATCTGTCATCCTGCAGTTTGCACTGGATTTCCTGCAGCAGTGCCAGGGTAAATCAACCAACTTGTATGTCAAGTAAAATATTATGAATAGAACAGAAGGGCACACATCACTGAAGCTGAAAAGGATACAAGTATATTCAGCACCACTGAAAATATGAAATATATGTACAGCATAAAATGAGACTGTTCTGGCCTGATTATCTTCGTTTTTGTGTTTTACAAACTTGAGAGAAGACTGATTTTTCTTTGTTGTCCATATTTTGACTAAAACTTTTAAAGAGCAACTGGGAACTAATGAGCAGATTGTTATGCCTGTCAGTTTGTTATAAGTGTGTTCATAGTTCATGATTTTTCTATCATGACAACATGTCTTCAAATCAAGACTCAAAAGACTCATTTATGACAAACAAAAATGAGCAACAGCACTTTTGAGCAGTGCTACTTTGGATATAAGCACTAAAACAGTTAATCAGCTATGACGTTTTAGGGTGGTATTAGTTTTAGTTCAAACATATTGAAATGTGCAGAGTAAAGTGCCAGGATAATTTCTTCACCACATATCATATAGGAAGCAAATGTATCTTACAGGAAAGGTGCAGTATCCTTGCATAGATTATATATGTTTCCTCTACCTGCATCCTAACAAGTGAAATCTCTGAAGTCTGCCCCTAGTAAAATATTTTCTTTGTACTAAGGTCAGCTGTCAAATACTCACTTTACAAAAATGAAAGTGATGCCAGTAGAGTAGAGTGTTACTAATTTATATTTTTCAAAGATTGATTGACAGCATAACTGAATATCCTTATCATTTTCAGGGAAGTCCTTATCTGATGCCATACGCTGTTACAGGGATATATCTGGGAATCTAGCACAAATCCTTGGTGAGCGTAATTACAAACAGTACACAGACTATGTTTTCTCTACGTTTATGACACATTACCAGCTGTTTACTTATGTGTTCACACAAGAGAGACAGACCAATGTGCCATATGTGTCACTTGAGGTCAACGTCCCTATACCACCTGAGGAACTGTCCACCAGTAAACCCAACCACATCTGGCAGTATGAGAAAAAAATCGAGAGTCTTGAGGATCTTGAGATGACCAGGATCTCAGAGAGGATTCAAGTGAAGGAAAAACTTGCGCTGGAAGATGAAGGTCAACAACTTGCTGTTCAGGAGAAGATCTTTTCTGCCGAACTTCCACTCACAAAAGAGGTAATTCTTTAATAAACAAATCACTGTTTGTTAAATTAGCTTGAAGCTCTTTCACTACTGTCAGAAACACATCTGAAAAAGGATATCATAAATTAATTCCCATAAGGACATAAATAAGAGACACATCCTCATTGACTTGACTAAATTTGTTCATATACAATCCAGCTAGTGTGAATTTGAAAACTATTTTACAGTTGTCATTTAGCGAAGAGCTAAAAAAAAAAAAAATGATTATTTTTTCAAGCTATGGGTTTCAATTTTTCATTCTAAGGGCCAAATACTCTTTTGTCAAACAGTTTCAGTTTATATTTTACCATTGTATAGTCGAACCCCGTTAACTTTGATCCTGCATATCTGGAAACCCATTTTTGGATGATTTTTGTGTGAAACAAAACTTAAGTTCAGTAATTGTACTCACCAAACTGGTATAAGCATTTTAAGATATCTTATCTAGACTCATGTAAGAATGTCGAGTTTTGATTGGTCCACGTGACTCTGATAAAATACCATGTACATCCATCACGATCCGCCAGCGCGAGTATAAAAGTTATATGCTCTCTCTGCGAAAGTCATATCACCCCGCTACGCCTCGGTGACCATGTGAAGTGAGAAAAGCGTGCATCGACAAGCCTTTAGTAACGTGCAGTGCATTGAGGTCAAACGATCAACTGGTGTCAACATGGCAGCAAGTCGATTCGATGCGTGTTGTTTTGTTTTGATTTAGTGAAAACATTCAGCTAGATAAATGCGTGATCACATCGTGTTGAGGGAAATACAGGGTTTTATCAGTCCCGAGTAAGGTTGTAAGAGCCTCCGCTCGGGGAATACAACCTTACTCGGGACTGATAAAACCCCGTATTTCCCTCAACTAGATGTGATAACTTATAATATACACAAAAGGACAAATGGAATGCTCATTCTGTGCTAGGTGTATGCAATATAGTATGGAATTCCAACCAAAGTGGGTAAAGAAATCATTTTTCACTAGGTTTCTGTGACTTCTGGGGTGCAGTTATGTTGAGATAGGTTTTTTGGTGTGTAAATACTTTGCCAGAGGGGTATTACGTGATTTACTCGATGTTTGTCACATGGTATCATTCTGTGTTCTTGCAGAGTCTTGGTGAGATGATCCGTAATGTGATGCAGTCGTACACTACATCAACAGCAACAAGTCTGAAAACAACTGTAAAAGAACTCGGGGAAGATCTGAACTTGATGCTGGAGAAGACAAGTCTGCCCCGACCACAGGCACTAGGTAGGCGAAATTGCGCAGAAATTCTGTGAAGGTGCATAACGGATGCATTGTACCTTGTGGAAAGCCATTGCGCACAAAACAGAAATTCTTATATGCTCTTAAAAAAAAGAGGGGATCTTCATTTTCTTTATTTACAATTAAAAATATTTAGGAGATTTGAGTCAATCACTGTTGATATGATATTATTGAATACTTAGAGAGTGCATCACCATTTGCACTTCCTTACAACCATAGTTGTATGGAATGTAGTCGTTTTTGAAAGATGATTGGTGTATGGCATGTAATTTGCATGCATACAATTTTCATTTTAAAACAAACAACTAGAAGCAAACACTAACAAATGTGTGATGCCAGATGAGTGCCAAAATTAATGTTCTACGTGAATATCAACCTTCTTGAAAAAACGTCACATGCAGGTGAATATCGTGTTGTGTTTAGGGGTGGTAGTAGATGGAAATGTTATTGCGTTCATAAGATGTCTGTCCTTGAAACGTTTGTTTACGTTTGTTAACGTGAGTGAGTGAGTTAGTTTAGTTTTACGTCGCACTTAGCAATATTCCAGCTTTATGGCGACGGTCTGTAAATAATCGAATCTGGACCAGACAATCCAGTGATCAACAACATGAGCATCGATCTGCACAATTGGGAACCGATGACATGTGTCAACCAAGTCAGCTAGTCTGACCACCCGATCCTGTTAGTCGCCTCTTACGACAAGCATAGTCACCTTTTATGGCAAGCATGGGTTGCTGAAGGCCTGTTCTACCCCGGGACCTTCACAGGTCTTGTTTGTTAACGCTTACACTTCCTATCCAGAGTGAAAGTTCATTATCCCCTACTTTTTTTGAAGAGTATATGTATATGCAGCATTTTGGTAGAGGATACAATGAAGGATGACCATATTTGTTTCCTTTGCATCACAATATGCCGTGTTGCCTGTTGAACTTACAAGTTGCCTGATTTGAAGGTAGACGGTCTTTCTTGATTGTACCCATCCTTCTTGGTTTCAAAAACTCCCTTCCTCACTCACTCACTCATCCATTCCCTCCCTCACCCACTGTTATAGAAGTACATGTCTGACGGTGAATCATCTTTGTAACTGATGACTTTTCTAGGAAATCATTGGAAGATGTTCTTAATGGCATTTATGGATTTGTTAACGAGCTGCCACTAATTATGTGATTGTTTCACTAGGTCCCCCACCACGCTACAAGCTCCGCACCCCTATCACATCAACAGCTGCTGGCAAAAGTCGACAGAACAAATCGCATGACTCGGATCGATCAAGCCGCAAATCACCTAAGTCAGCAAAGTCTAAGACATGAAGCTGCCATCACTATGCACCATGTCCTGCACTGACAGGATGAGTGTACCTATGGCTCCTCTCCAACTGTGATATTTGTTAATGAGACGTTTGACTGATTGCCTTCTTCTGCTGAAACACGTGCTGTGATTGCCTGATGATGAAAAGCAGCATCTCAGCAGGGCAGTAATGGTTGTAATGAATTTGTTGTGTATGGGTAATTGACACGAAACACATCATATTGAGTGGATTGCTCTTTGAGTGACCATATGTACATAGTGTTTCTTTTGTGTGATTAAAAAATATCATTATCGCACATTTGCTTATTGTTTCTTTCTTTGGTCATATTTGATGATGAGACTTTGATAAGTGTAATTTTCGCACTGCATAATTTTGGAACAAATTTTACCTAGCCATTCCTTTTTGTTTGATCCAATGTTTTCTAAAGAGAGAAAACATATCAACTTTGTGACTGGAAATACAGATGGTTTTTGCTTTCCCAATTCAAAATTTGCTTATGATTGACTACAGTTGCGTCTGGTTTGATTTTTATTCAGATTGGCAATTTGTGATTATGCAGTGTAAATGTCATCATAACAACAAAGGGTCTGAAAGCTGGATTACAATTGCAGTAGTTTTGCTTTGCATTTTTTGAGAAAAGTTAATAATGAAATCATATGTTGCAGAAGTATTTAAAATATCAGTGTTAAGTATCATTATAAATGTTTCGACACTGGAATATCAATTAAAATGATGATGATCAATTAAAATGATGATCCAATGGAAATCTGCTTTCTGCGAACTGGTCATTCAATTTCCTGAGAGCATGGTCGAAGATATTTTATGAGCACTTCACTTACTAAGCAGGCCTATTCTGGAGGCTTGAAATCGGCAGTTGCAACTTGACTTGGACATTTTACGCAAATACTTCCACGCACTCCCAAGCGCATTTGGTAAAAGCCCAATAGGGATTCATGTTCCTCTGGGAGGATTTTATCATGTCAGTAGAAGTCTTTTTCACACATTTTTTGTATATCAAAGAATTGTTATATAACACTCTTTTGAGTGCCACATACCCTCACCGCAGCCAAGAAATCCATGTCTCAATGACGCAGGGATTGCGGACAACCTATCTGACAGATGATCGGTACCAGAATGACACACCTAACTGCACAAGATTATAACAACCATAAACATTTAAAATAAGGAATCCAGTTCAATGAATACCTGGAGCTCGATAAACTGAAGGCATATCAGGGAATATCAGCATAATTAACGAACAAAATACTGGAAAAAAGGATAGCGTTTGATCCACATAATTCCAAAGGGATAGGACAGACAAAATAAAGAATACCATGCAAAACAACGAATACGCACCACGCAAGCAAACTATGATTGCTGACAAAATACATGTAGGTATTATTATAAGTATTAAAAAAAACCATGAAGGCAGCCTACATTAAATGTACATGAAACCGTGTATCACCCTGTGTTGAAGCCTGTGACTGTAGGCTTTAAAATGTCACATCTAATGGTACTATTCATACATCGCTTTAAGCCACTATAGACGACAAGAGAATGAAAAGACTGACAGAAGACATTGGCTGTTTACAAGGACGGGCATCGCAGCATGACGTGGCAGGGCACTTCAGTGTGTCCAGACAAACCATCTCAAACCCATGGACCCGATACAACAATACTGGGAATGTTAATGACAGACAGAGCCAGGTCAGATCGACCTAGACGTTACCACCTTCGCCTAGTATCGCTACATCCGATTGAGATATCTTCGTTCATACCCCACGGCCGCCTCATCCACAACAATCTAAATCCTTTGACTGCGCCGAATCTGTGACAAGACAGTACGCAGCTAGTTATGGGAAGCCAGACTATTCTGGCGAGATGACCAGATGAACGTCACGTCGTTCACCAACGTCAGCTGCTGATCATTGGAGCAAGCCAATGTCCGACCTCATGTTGCATGTGCTTGACAGGACTTCCTCCAGCAAAGCAATGTTCAGGTGTTACCCTGGCCTTCTCGATCTGCCGTTTTGTCTCCCATTGAACATCTCTGGGATACTCTTGATCGACCCTTGCCCCAGCGGAGTCGACTATTACAGACCGCCGCCATAGAGCTGGAGTATTGCTGATTGCGGCGTAAAACAAAACTATCAAAACTCACTCATTCACTCCAGCAGCTTACATCGCCCCAGTTAGCAAGGCAGAGTTGCCTCCCTTAGACACCACCACTCAAGGCATGTTTGAGGTTGCCTCGATTGTGATTAAAGGGTTGAAAACCTAGAGTCAGTGCGTCTGTGTCTCATCGAAGTGGTAACCGTCTGTGACTGACACTCACTCACTGACTCACAAGTAGAACTGTATGTGTGTTAAACATTCAGATAATGTGCTTATATTTTTGATAATGAAAATCTCTTATCCGGGATCAACTAGACACATATTAGATGATACTGCGCACTAAACGCATTTGTGACAAGAGAGGCGGTACAACGAATTGGGCGAGTACACTTGGCTGCTACAGGTAGCTTGACGATTATGCACGTGCAATACATGCTACCGTGACATGAAATCAACACCGCTACTGATTAACACCTGTCTCGCTGCTGTTGTACACCTGTCTCAATACTGTTAAACAGATTTCAGTTGTAGTAAAAATGTCCAAGTTAGGAAAACATGGGCAAATAGTTCATTCTCAGGCAAGGGAGATAGCATACAATGTTATCATGTATATGGACAAAAATTGTGCAACCAAAGCAGATTCTCTTTTACAAAGTAGCCTTGCTACTGCACTCTCAACGGCAACTTTAAAGCGCATTAAGGCAGAAGGTGGTAGGAGTGCGAATGGACCTACATTTAACAGTCCCACCAAGTTGCGCAAACCCAAAACTTGCAGTTACAAACTTGATGATTTCGACCGGTGTGCAGTCCGTCAATTTGTACAAAGTTTATATGGCGTAAAAAGACAACTACCCACTCTGGATACGATATATGATATGGCAAAGTGCCAGTTGAACTACAAGGGTTCTAAGGAAAGTTTTCGAAAAAATCTCAAAGACACGGGGTTTAGGTGGCGAAAAACGCTGTCAAACCGTAAACTTTTAACGGAACGCAAAGACATTGTTTCCAAGCGTTTGCAATACTTGCGTGCAATAAAGAAATACAGAGAAGAAAATCGAACACTCATCTTTATCGATGAAACATGGTTGTATGTCACATTGTCACAAAGTGTTGGCAACACTTGAGGGTGAAGTCGTAATAAATGGGGTTCAACCTCCGTCTGGCATTGGACCTCGGCTTATTGTGGTTCATGCAGGGGGTGAAAACGTTTTTGTTCCAAATGCTTTGCTTGTTTTTGATTCCAAACTCAAATCAGCAGACTATCATGACGAGATTAACTTTGATAATTTTTCCAAATGGCTCCAGGAAAAGTTGATCCCAAACCTCCCACTGCACTCTGTCATCGTTATGGGTAATGCACCATATCATAGCAAGCAAGTGGACAAATGTCCGACAACCGCCAACAGAAAAGATGACATAGAAGCGTGGCTACAAAGGCACAATATCTCATTTGATGAGAAAATGCTTAAAGCCGAAGTATTGTTTCTTGCAAAATCCAACGAATCGGGCCCTGTATACAGAGTAGACACGATGTTGAAGCAATATGGTCATGATGTACTACGTCTCCCTCCATACCACGCAGAACTAAACCCGATTGAGTTAATTTGGGCAAATGTGAAAAATTATGTCGCTTCACAAAACTTGCAGTTCACAAAAAGTTCCTTAAGAGTTGCCATAAATGAAAGGATGTCTGCAATCGGTGCAAAAGAATGGTCGGAATGTTGTAAACATGTTAAAATAATTGGAGATGGTTACTGGCAACGCGAAATCGCAGTAGAAAGGGAAACTGACAGACTGGTGATTGACATAGGACTTGCAAGTGATTCAGACACCGAGACTGATCCAGAGAGTGATAATAATTAAAGCATAAATCACTTAGTCCGCCTAATTTTCCCGCATTGTTGTGTCTTGTATAATAATTGACACATACTATATCAGGTTTTTACTGTTCCCATACTTTGTCATAAAAAAAGAGTAATCTGTGGTGAGTTGTCCGTATTTTATATTTTTTAGTCACTGATAAATCTACTGAGTCTGGTACTGAGTAATCCCCAAACCGACAAATTTGTGTACAAAGATATTTCTCACTGACTTATTAATGTCAAAAGGTATTTTCAGTTTTCTGTACACAATTTTGGTGACCATAATAAAAATATGACAGACATTTGGAAATATTGTTTGAATACTAACCATTTCTCTGGAACCGGTTATATAAATTTCCAAGACATGTATTCCCGGTCGATCACCAGAGGAATTATGGACGAAAATCAGCCCGTACAGAGAAATAGGAACAAAATTATGGGATAAAAATATTTCTCCCTTGCTACTCTGATTTAGCCACCACCATTCAGTAACAGATGACTTTTAACATACTAAAAAGTTGAATGAAACACAATTAACTATATGTAGTCATTATCTATTTAACATTTAGTAAAAGAAAAGTCAACTTTACCCATTAAAACAACACCGCATATTCCTTCGAATGATAAGACTGTAATTTCAGGCATAAGATACTGATATTCCACGCAAACCTTTAGTTAAGACGAAGACAAATAGATGATTGGGGCATTGGCAAGCATTTTAGATATTCAACTATTTTGTTTAAAAAAACCCCAGGAAAATGTCATTTGTTTCGTGAAATGGATCGGTGGTCCTAAACATATTTGCTCAGTATATTGTGTTGATTCACTTCGTTGTGATTGTACCTGTTCCCAAATCGAGTGTGCTAGAACAATTCATGCGTGAAACGCACGGGGAAAATGAACTTCTCGATATTTATCAGACAACCTGTCTCCCTCTTGTTTCAAGTGGATCGTTCTGTGGGGCGTTCCCAAGTATGCAAATTGGGGTCATTTGTCAGGTCGTGGATCATCTTATATGTGTTTACCAGTAAGTGTTAATCAGGATACCCTGAGTATTGAAAAAAATCTCATTTCCACTTCCGGGGCGGCGGGAGGCCAAGTTGTTAAAGCGTCACTTCTCGTCAAGCCGAAGGTCTGGGTTCAGTTTCTCTGAGTACTATATCTGAAGCGCATTTCTGGCGTATAATATTGTTGGAATATAGCTAAAACGGGCGTAATACAAAACTCAGTCACCTACTTCCATATCTACCCTTTACACCTGTAATGATCTTCCCTCAAAACTATATCACATTATACACAATATAATTTCCTTTCGAAAGCAAAACCTTTCAGAGACATTAAGTAAACCAACAACCAAAAAAAACAGAATCAAAATGTAATCCTGTACATAACAATGCGCATAACAGTTTTCTGACACAAGTGCTCACATATTAAATACGGTAAAAAACCGTCACAGCCATAGTCCTAAGCGGACAAGGTACAAAATTTCCCAACAACGTCCTGGGCCCTTATTCTGGAAACGTTCTTTGGTCCTAAGAATTCTTAACTTTGATCGTATCCAATGTGTTAAGAATAGGCTTAAGAAGTTCGTAGGGCCACGAACGTTTCAAGAATAGTTAGCAAGGTGCCACATTTATGTGCCAGCCTTAGAATGGGGTTCCTGGTTACTTTGACCTTGGACAGAAGCACCAGAAGATCAGCTCGAAGAGGATTTCCAGGAACTCGGCCAAACTGAGTACAGATGCACCAATCCACAGACCCATGGTACCTCCAATATCTGACAGAAACCGCTCAGTCTGGAACGGAAAACATGATGGAAGCTTTAACTACTTATACGTTTCCGTCCAATACCTATCACTGAGCAAGATATACTCCCCTTTGACGTACAAGAACCCTATGTCAGTGGGTTTGACTCCGTGATGTGCTCTTATTGTGTCATCAGGTTTGTCATGTCCATTCAGGGCGGTGGGGTAGTCTGCTGGGTAAAGCGTTTCACCCCGAAGACCTCGGGATCGATTCCAGTACAATGAAACCCATTTCTGGAGTCCCTCGAAGAGATATTCCTGGAATATTGCTAAAAGCGGTGTAAAACTAAACTCAGTCTGTCATTTCCATACCCGAACTGATGGATTTCACCAGACTGCTTCACACACGAATTTATCCGACTCACTTCAAATCATTTGCTAAATATGCCTTGATATCCAAATTCGGCCTATTTGTCCTGTCTTAACCCAGCTACCCTAATGCATAGATGTAACATGCCCTCTTATCGATTATACTCTACTAACGTATTTACACCTCTCTCAAATGCTACATACATGCCTGTTTCAAAGAGCCTTGAATTTATTAACATTCCCAACATTGTCCCTTATTAGTGGCTCAACCCATGATACAATCTGACTGTTTCACAATTCGAATACAATAACAGCATAAACAAACAGGTCTTTCATCCACGATGTGACTGCTCAAATAGTAAATTATTTAAAAAAAAATTTTTTTTTTATCGACACCACAATTCCATATAGTGCTGTACATGTTGTATACAATGTTTGCAATGGTATATGGGGTTACATTCAACATATGTTATACATACTCACGACTATCCATACTATCCTGCGATATGCAGTATTATATTTGATACGTCATAAAGTATGCGTCTTAACAACTTGGCATAAGCATCAGATGAATGAGTCATGTATGACATATCATATTGTCTCTATCCCTATATCTGGCCTATTATGCTGTATATTGTATCATGTCCAAACATATCTTATTGTATGTTGCATTACATCTAATCTATCATGTTCTATAAATAATAGTGCATTACAGCCATATTTCATACATTGGAAATACATCTGACATATTATATTGTTAATATCGCCTCCTGTAATATGTCATGTTGTATATTGCTAAAAAGCATCCGATATATTGCTTCGTTATACAGCAGTACATATTTTGTTTTTTTTACACTTATACATGTAAGTACTGCTACTATATATATACACACATGATAAAACAGTAATGTCAGTATGATGAAAGGCGACATATAAGTTAAATCTTGATGTATATACAGGGCAAAAATAGTAAATGTTAATTTTGAAATTTTGATCGTAATATATGCATTTATTGACACACTGATAAGATATCAATCATAAAAATAACAATATCTCTAACCTATTTTGTCCAGGATATTTGGTTCGAACAATGCATGAGCCTGATAGTGTAAATGTTCTAAGCTTGATCAATAACTCACGTCATAAAAGGGTTCTTCTTTTATACTTTCAAAGTTCAAGCTGTTGAAATATACCTTCAGTTTTAAGAAGGACGCTCTGAAACAGAAGATACATTCTCATCGTCAAGACGCTGCTGATAAATACACACACAATTATTACTAGTTACTATGTTTTTATTACAAGTTACGTCATAGGTTATCACAATTTGCCGAAAGTATTGTAATTAACGTTTTGTTACATGTTAGGTCATAAACCGGTGCCTTTTCCCGACCCCTACGTATCCCCGATATATGTATGATTTGTTCTTAAGTGTTTACAAACAATACTGTTTTCTAATCTCCAGTCTCCTATGTTACTCACGTTCTTTTGTCCACGTTGTCAAAGTCGTAGTTGTTGTAGGAACATTTGGGACTTTCTGGGTGAATCCTACATGCTTGCTGTTCTAACTCCCGCTAAACAAGTACACAAAGGACAACATTTGAGATACTGGAATATGGCACATCAGCAAGGACAAGGCTGTTACTCTTTCCTCATTACGAACACCCAGGATAAACAAGATGTACAGGTATGTAATATTGTTAAATGTATCCATTTAATGTATTAGGCAAGTGATCAGCTATTTGGTAGGGCTAGGTTACATTTACTGTTTTCAAGCAGGTGATTAACTACCGGATAGGCCAAGGTCATATCTATTGTTATGAAGCACGTGATCAACTATTGGGAACATTTTAAATGACCACCCTTTTGCATGTGTTTGGGATCGCTGTCCCTGGTCGGCAGATCTGCTTTCGGCTTTAAACATAGCTATTCATAAACACATGGCCATGGTTTTAGATATAAAACCCAGAGTAGAGGGGTAAAATTGCATATACGTACAATGTGGTTGAGCACGGGCCAGTGTCTGGATGATAAGCTTGTTTGATACACCTTCTCCCTGAAACACAAACACATGAGTCTGTAATATATTTAGAAAGCTTTGAAAGGACAAATCTTTGTATTCCGTGTAAATCCATACTCGCGACTTCCAGTCAAATTAAGGCAACCTCTACAGGTCGATCGATCGATCGATCGAGAGAGAGAGAGAGTAATTACCAAAAATAACATGTATACGCACGCCGAATGAAACTTGAAGTGACGTAAACAAACACAAAAGTGCTATGACACCTACTGCTGTTAAAAAGAGCTCAGTTACTCACCTACAAGGGGTGCCGCATTTGCAGACATCCTTTCCCTTTCCACTGTCCAACACATACTTGCTGTGTACTCGGTCCTGACAGCTGAAGTCTGAAAGGGATAGTGTATAGCTTAGACAGGATGGTGTATAGTTTAGACTGTTGTTTTGCACATACTATGATCATTTTGATGAGAGAGAGAGTGAGTTAGTAGTTACGCCGCTTTTAGCACTACTTAAGCAATATCACATCGTAGGAACACCGGAAATAGGTTTCAGACATTGTACCCATGTTACTTTGAAAGAAGTTTGTAATGATGTAATGAAAAAAATGATATTAATAATTAGTGAAAGTCGTGCAGATGAATCTTGTCTTTGACTCTGGTATCTCTGCTACTAAACCGAAAGAGGACAGCAGGATAGTCTAGTGGTCAAGGCGTCCCCTCGTCACCGAACATCCGGATTCGATTCCCCAAATGGGTACAAAGTGCGAAACCCATTTCTGGTGTCCCCAGCCGTGATATTGCAGGAAAATTGCTAAAGGCGGCCTAAAATTAAATTCTCTTACAAAACTTAAACCTGCTAAACCTGTGTTCATGGTGCATGTCTCGATAGACGTATTGATGACACTTCTGTAAACCTTAAACGTATTCCTGTGTTACAGATGCAAGTCTTGGCAGAGGCCTTAACCATTTCCTTGACGACTAACCTTCCTTGGTGTTACAAATCTGGAAAGAGGTGTTGTGCTGAATTTCGCCCTCTGGTAGACATTTGCATTCGTCCATCACTAGGTTTCGTTCACAAAACTCCCGACACGCCTTGCAAACAAGAACATATTAACACCAGTTAACAAACATACATGCAAATAAAAAACTATGCAAATAAAACTATGCAAATGTTGACGTTTTTTCTCTTAACAATCAGATAACCATCATTAACATAAAAGATGATTGTGAATTGGTATCTTAACACCTAGATTTCTCACCTCCCCATCTATATCGTTATTGTTTGTTCGTATGATCATGCAGACCCTTCCGGCGCACCGTAAATTAATTTGTCTACGTCCTGCGACCAAACAGATATTTCTTTTCACAATCAGCGTTCACGTCGAACGAAACGCCTGGGGAGTATGCAGTCTGTCTTTAAAATCAATAGATTTCATCTGCTATGTCCAGTGGGAAGTTAAAAACTGTGGCTTCCGGGATGCTTGTCCACCACAACGTTCGGAAGTCACCTAGGTCTATCCATGCATGTTACACCCTGAGCACAAAGCGGCACGCCTAGCTTAGTGTCGAGCGCGATGTCACTGGGATTTGACGTCACTGGGAAGAGTCAAGTGGTCGCACGAAAGTCAACTTCTTTGTTTACTACTGATGGAGGAATCGTACGTCAACAAATTGGCGCCTTTTTTCGTGGATTCATTCATAGTGTAGGGATGCCTGACCTCTTGACGATAGGAAAAAAATCTCAGTAGGCAAAGAGACATTACTGGCATCTCAGACAGCGTCGTTGTGACACATATTAATGACCATCCTCTGAACACAAGGACAGTTTTCATGGATGACAATATAAGGCCACATCGTAAACGCGCCGTTAGTGATTTCTTACCGTAACGTCAAAAAAGTGCTTGCAGCTCTCAGTCTCATACAGCATCTTTGGCGGACAATGTGTGTCGCAGAGTACGCCACAGAGATCCTCAAGTATAAACTCTTGAAGCAGTGGAAGCAATACCTCAACGTCAGGTTCAAAGACTTGTGTAGTCAGTGAGGAGAAGGGTCAGGTATGTTATGTTGGTGGATGTTACAACAGATAATGACATTGTGCTCGATTAATTATAATCGTGTGATTTGCTGAGGATCGTTTGTCAGAATCGTGAAAATGACCGCACTTTTTAGCGTCACACGATGAAAACTATCCTCGCCACGTAAGGTATTTTGTCGTCGTGTTGCTTTCCTGAATAGAATGCATAGTTTCGTTTATTTATTGTTGCGATTTGAATTAGTCTTGGTGGGTCGATGTATAAAGATCGTAAGTTAAATTGAGTTTAGGCTCCTTTACCTTTGGTTTGTGGTAACGCATTGATACTATGAAAAATACGTAGTGTTGCGATACTTTGTTCTATGTGGATATTTAATGGATCGTCTAAAGAGCAAGCCAGGTTGAAAACAGTTGTAATGATGTGTCTCCTGCTGTTTCTTTGTTCGTCGTTCGTTCGTTCGTTCATCCATCCGTTCAACGACTCCGTGTTTGGCTGAACACGACTGATACACTCATTGTACAATATACTGTTTACTTCTTTACACAATTTTCTGTTCACTTTCAGAAAAGGGGCGACCTGTCATACTTCTTGTTCAGAGCTATATTTAACTAAAAATACTAACACACACTTTACATGCAAGTGAAAGTTTAGTCAGGATGATATTTTCTGAAGAGATGTGTCAGCAAATGAACTTTAAAACTCTCTAATGATAGGCACGTTCTAATTTATTGTCAAGGCATTCCATAAGGTAGCGGCAGAGCTTTTGAATGAACATTGTCCGAATCTTTTGAGCTTCCACCTTGGTATTTGGAGGAGGTGCTGTGTATCTCATCTAAGAGAACGAGATGTTTTCTACACATGGACGAGTTCACACTAGTACTCAGATGCCGTTCCATTTACACACTGATATGTAAGGGAGAGAACTTTGTACTCGACCCGTGTACAGGAAGCTAATCAGAGATCTTAGTATTGGCGTGATATGACCGTACTTGGATCTGGGTGTCACTATCCTGGCTGCATTGGACGTCTGTGTAATCAACCGTGATGTAACCTCCGTGACCTCATTTCCAAGGAGCACCACCTTCTCGGTTTGCACACAGGAGTTGCTCATCTTTGCCACCTACCGTTCATTGGTTCCAGATGTAATATTGTGTCAGTCACCCAAGCCCCAAAAGCATATACCATGCCGACATTTTGTTTAGTGGTGTGAATGAAATGAGAATGATTATCTGGTGAAGGTCCCGGTTAGAGGCAACTGACAGGATTGGATGGTCAGGCTCGCTGCCTTGGTTGACACATGTCATCGGTTCCCTATTGCGCAGATCAGTGCTCATGCTTATGTGCTGTGTGTGCAATAACTAGTGAACGAAAGTTATCGAAGAAACAGCGAATTACTTTTGTATCTTTTAAGGTAACTCTGAGTAATAGAATAGCAACGTTTTACCAGTAATTTCTATACAGATGTGGTAATGTAGATTACAAGATATATATTCAAGTTGTACAGTGGCCATGTTTTGTTGTTTATCACAATGCAATACAAATAAAATTATTGTGAAATACATTTCCTGTAACACTTGTTATATGCTTAGTGTAGATGTGTTTCAGTTTTCAATCCAAGAAACCACTGCTCCAAAAATCAAATACTCACCGAGATATATGCCCTACCACGCACATGCATATAAATACACAAATACATATATCAACATACACGTACACACTAGACAGTCACTTTCTCTCTCTCTCTCTCTCTCTCTCTCTCTCTCTCTCTCTCTCACACACACACACACAACAGAACCCCAAAACAAACAAACAATATGACTGTACATACAGTGAAAAGATAACTCTTTCACTGACAATTACATATACACGTATATGCTAAATATTGCAAGCCGAGCATGCTAACAGAAATATGAATATGCGCGCACACACTCACCCTCTCTGTGTATTCCACACCGAACTTCTGCCTGAAAACCTGACTGTCATTACATTTGCCGTAATCTCCCCCGAGTCGCTCAATCTTTACCTGATATTACCAGAGGAAAAACGACAACAAATCAGTCTTTACATGTATCAGGATTATGCATTATGGTAGCAAAGGAAATTAAAGGGACCATTGTGCTAATGATTCGAGGCATGACGCAATAATGCGCCATTATCTTGCACAGTAGGTTGTCTGTTCAAATACTCAAAGTATATTTACTGAGCACTTATGCATAGAAAGATATCTCCCCCTCCGCCCCCAACACACACACGTACAATAAATAAATAAATAAATAAATAAATAAATAAATAAATGAATGAATGAATGAATGAATGAATGAATGAATGAATGAATGAATGAGTGAGTGCACAGGCAGGGAAATGTGTAGAAGTAAATAGCATTGGGACCGACCTAACCGGTTCACAAAATCCCATCGCCCGCCGCCTGGGACAAGCCAGTTTTCATTTCGGGCAATCAAATAATGGCATCTTCCTACTACTAGATATTTTCCACTTATGGTTTCAAACTACAGAAAGTCTTGGATTTCATTTCATTTCTGCTCATAATGAAGCTATTAAAGTTCGCAATAATAATAAAGTAGAGATAGTAGAGAGTGAAATTATCACACGATAAATAGTCCAGTAAACATTAACATTAAGCATTTTGTCATACAATCAAGGCAAGTGGAAAATTGGTCAGGACAAGTTACTTTCTTGAAGGCTTTTTAAAATATTTATGAACCCCTGCTAACATTCTAGAGGTGGAGAAGAGACAACAGGAGCGTAAAGGGAACGAGGATGGGACCTACGAGAAGACACAGAAGCTGTTGTTAAGGACGTAGTCGTGAACGAAGTATGGGCGGCGGTGAAGAAGTAACGCGGCCAACGACCAAGGAGGCGAGGAAGAGGTGTGTAAGAAAATAAGGACGACGGATAAGAGCGAGTTTAGTTTTACTCCGCACTCAACAATATTCCAGCTATATGGCGGCGATCTGTAAATACCCGAGTCTGGACCAGACAATCTAGTGATTAATAGCATGAGCATCGATTTGCGCATTTGGGAACCGATGACATGTGTCAATCAAGTCAGCGAAAAGAAATGAAGATGAAGAAATGCTGAGAAATGAGATCGGTCGGGGAATGTCGAAACGGAATGAGGACGTAGAAGATAAAGAAGACGGTGGTGAGGACGGAGAAGATAAAGAAGACGGTGGTGAGGACGGAGAAGATAAAGAAGACGGTGGTGAGGACGGAGAAGATAAAGAAGACGGTGGTGAGGACGGAGAAGATAAAGAAGACGGTGGTGAGGACGGAGAAGATAAAGAAGACGGTGGTGAGGACGGAGAAGACGGAGATGAAAAGGGGTCGAGGACGGAGGAGATCATTTAGAAGACAGAGGCTTGGATAAAGGAGGAGAGGGGTCTATGGATGTGGATACAGTGAGTGAGTGAGTTTGCTTTTACGCCGCTTTTAGCAATATTCCAGCGATATCACGGCGGGGGACACCAGAAAATGGGCCTCACACGTTGTACCCATGTGGGGAGGATGTGGATACAGGCAAAAGTGGAGCTAACGACAGACTAAATGGAGGAGAGGAGTCTGAAGAAGAAGCAGGAAGCATACATGACAACCACGTACCAGTTTCATCGCAATACTTGTCTCAGAATTCGCCGACACCGTGAAGCCTTCAGACCCGGGAAAGGGGCGTGTCCCGTTGTCATGAATCACCACCCTCAGGCCGTAGCCCGTCTTGAAAGTGTCGATGAATTCCTCGGATTCGACATTGATGACCATTGATAACCCTAGTAGAATCATCCACAAGCATTACAGGAAGAGCATATTTTGATCACGATCAAAGTCATAGGTTTTCTGATAATATATCAGTGTTGGACACTGGATTGTCTGGTCCAGACTAGAATATTTACAGACCTCTATAGCTGAGTGCGGCGTAAAACTACATTCACTCACTCACTCAAACTTCGAACCGCTGTTTGTATTTCTCAGTATGTTAGTGGAATAAAAGGGCGCAAGAAACACGGGCACATGTCATTGACCCTTACTGTATGTTTGTTGTTGCTATTAATCAAAGGAACATGTAACTGTTTGAGCGTGTAAATTAGAGATAGATGGGTTTATTAAATGTCTCTTTAGATAGTACTCCGGTTAAGCCTGATGGCATATTGGCATTCCGACTTTGCCCGAGTCGGCGAAATCCGCGAAATGGACATGATGCTGGCAAACCTATAAACATAACAGGGACGTACCGGGATTCGATTTCACAATCACAGGATACTGGTGTGCCCAAGGGACTTAACTCCACACAGCCAAATGCGGGACCACGAACGACACAGCCACCTGTTTTACCCTTGAAAATAAGAGGCCCGACGGACGTGTTTTCTGACTTAAACATCCCCCGATAACTACATCCCTAATTCAACAAACATTAGATTTATCTTTATTATTTTAGTGCACATCAATTGATCATGTTGATCCAAGGTGATGTAACATGAAAAAACAAAACATTTCGTTCATTTGTTTAAAATTGTTCCAACATAGACTTTTGTTTCGCTATCAGGACTATCGAAACGGCAAACTGTTGCGGCCTTCCATGAAACGTACACGCATTTGCGTCCCTACAAAGAAGTAATTATGAACCATTCGATATAACAACATGCTTTAGCGCAGAGTAGTATTATCACTCATGTAGGTCGAGCGGAATACAAACATGCAACCAGACACACGTTCAGTGACAGTTTAGGTGGATAAAACGTGAGAGCGTTGAAGGCAAATATTGTAATGTTCTCTGCTGAGGTCAAAATACAGCGATTGAAGAAACTGTACAAAAGCTAATTGCTGTTCATATCCGCCTGTGTAAAGTATGAATGTATCAAACAATGAACTGACTGCAACACATTAATGAAAGTTGGAAGAAACAGGAATCAGTCAATTATCATCCAAGTCGTTTGTTGTTTTTTTCTTTAGAGGTAGGCATCGGGTAGATTCTAACACGAATCATAAAGTCGTTGCAATACCATTATCACTTGGGTTATAGTGGCGGGGCAGCGTAGCCTAGTGGTTAGCGCGTTCGCTCGGCACGCCGAACAGAGGTGGTTTATACATGGACATCGCACGCCCGGGTTACCTCCCTGTTCTTTACCTGATTCTGGTCCGCTTTTCGTGGCCTGTATCCCTTTGTTCTTGAGTGTGAAGCAGTTCCCAAGGTCCTTGGACAGAAACGTCGTGAAGTTGCTAGGAAGAAACGTTTAAAGCATCTCAAAGATGATTATTATATACAAGCTACTTGTCATTAACGTGGATTCTACTTCAGTAAAATGTATTGCTGTTGTATAGCTAAAACGGCATGAAACCATATTAACTCACTCACTTATATAAATACTTACCATTCGGAGATAATAAAATGCACCGCTCTAGCCAAATAACAGCTCAACTGAAACCTCATATTGTAAGACACTAATCCTCAAAGAATGAGAAACGCCCGCGACCTCTGATAGTGCGCTACAAAGCTAAAAAAATGGAAATTCGGGGTTATTGGGAGAGTGAGTGAATTTAGTTTTACGCCGCACTCGGCAATACAACGCCCGCGACCTCTGTTAGTGCGCTACAAAGCTAAAAAAAATGGAAATTCGGGGTTATTGGGAGAGTGAGTGAATTTAGTTTTACGCCGCACTCGGCAATACACCAGTTATATGTCGGTGGTCTGTAAATCGAGACAAGGCAACACACTGATCAACAGCATGAGCATCGATCTGCGCAAAGTGGAACCGATGACGTGTGCCAACCAAGGCAGCGAGCCTGACCACCCGATCCCATCAGTCGCCTCGTAGGGCAAGCATGGGTTATTGAAGGCCAATAAGCTAACCCGGATCTTCACGGACAGGGTATTGCTACTAGTCTATTCTATTATCATTACGTATATTCTCCTAACATATTTCCGTACCTGGCATCGCATCCTCGTCCATTGAGAGAACATTCAATCAGCATAGATTCCAGGTCATGGCCAACTTCTTCACGAACCCGGCTACAAAGAATAAAAAGGTAACCAAATATTTGGACTGTAATGATGCATCAAACTAGCGATAGATTGTGCCTTTTGAGTCTCCAATAGCAATTAATGGATGGTACAAAAAAAAACTATAAACGCGCAGCGCCTGTTACAGGAAGTACCAGATTCGTTCACCTTGACCTAGAGTTATCCGCCGATGTTACCCGTTAAAAAACATGGCTCAAACACTGCATGCGACTCTGAATTTGAAATTAAGAATAACGGAGCCGGATCTGAGTTTCAAGTTTGTAAAAGAGACTGAAACTCCTTCAGTTTGTTGTAATTTCATGTAAACAATCGTGTTGGAAATGACTTCCAACGAGACAATTCGAGGAGAAAAACACTATGGCAATGGTTTGTTGCAATGGGCTATTGATGTCGTAATAGTTCACTGCAAATGACTATCGCTATCACAATAGCCGTTCCCTAGTAAATACCATAAGTCATCCTATTACACGAGTTGCCCATAAAGTGCTGCTCTATGTCATGAGCTGACATGATATGACACTGTTTTTACCCTCAAATTTGATCAAACTGGCAGGAACATTACTTCGTCAGCCAGCAGGCCAATTACATACAATACTATGATCACATGATCATGCATACAAGCCAAAAAGAGCAAATATCACGTTTTTTAATCATCCTTCATCTTTCTGTTTCTCTACCAAATGGAGGGACAAATTTCCCTCATGATTTTGAAATAGCCAGACGTCCATGAAATTATTTGATGGGGATCCCTCATGTCCAACTTGAGGCCATTTTAGCATCCATTTTTAAAACGGCGGCCATATTTTCATTGCTTTTCCAAATCTAAGAAAAACCCTCTAAAATCAGAGTTAAGGAGGCCTTCCTTGTTGCAGAAGTTAATTTGTCAAATCTATAGTGTAACTAAAGCGACGTGAATGCATCAGGTATTCCTTTACGTCTTTGAGTAGTATTGTAAAATGACTTTTATTTTAAGACATGGATTGTTTTTCTTACGGGTCTTCTCCTGCCAGATAGTCGGCAATGAGTCCCCTCCTCACATAGAAGGTGTCCAGACCACCTACTTCCTCCTCGTAACAACCGTACTCATCACACACATATTCCGTCTCCGTGAACTCGCTCAAGTCAATTGGGTCGGTGTCCAAACACTCCTTCAGAGACATAAAGATAATAACATCACCTGTATACTATATGTGGAGAAATGTACCTGGCATCCTGTGGTAACTGTCATTGGTTTGTATGCTCATAAAGTATAGGGAAAGATTTCTCTATTAGATCGCGAAAGGTAAAGTTGTCTGGCCGTTTATCGTACAATATGTGTTTTTGCTGCGATACATTAATTTATCTTTCCTTCACGTAAAACACTTTCATTTCATTGATCAATAATGCCTGAACGAGTTTCCATGTTACTCTCCCATATGAGAGTGATAACGGTATAACACATTAGCCGTAACAACTCGTTTGCCGAACTCTGTCACTTCCATATTTCCATACAGCAGGTTTGGTCAACATAAATTCTAATAGAACGTCGGATGCATGTGATGCAGAGAGTTTGTATGTAAACTATCCTTACCGAGCGTTCACCTGTGAATTAAAATGTTAACAAATAAACTCTTCACCTTCCATTGTAATGAAGAAATCATCGTAACACGTTCTAAAGTGATTCCACATAATACAAAGAAATCAAAATATTCATCGGCAAAGATAATGGAAGAATACTTGAAAGAAAAGGACCAAAATCGTAATTCTGAGAATGTCGACTCAGTCACGTTAGCAGAGCTGCTGTCACCTTCTGACATGGATATTCAGACACAACATGGAGACCTTTACAAGACCTGGGGGATTTAAGGTAGAGTTTAAACACGTATCTGAAATCACCGCCACACTGCAAAGATTTTTATATTATCAAGGATCCAAGATTTAGTGACACTAACGAGTCATTCAAGATGTCAGCGTTGGAACTGAAAGCTGTCAGTACAGGTTGAAAGAGTGCACACACAGGTAATATCAGAAGCAGACAGAGAGAAGCTTTATTCCTCAATTCGTATGAAAAATGCTCCCTATGGCCTCTCAAACAAGGTACAATATGATAAATACAATTCTGCTTTTTCTGTCGTTGCATGGAAAACATGGAAAAAACAAGGCAGTCTACCTTGGGTAACACTGCTACATACATGATATATCATCATAACCCTCGAGAGAAGCATATAACCTACATCATCCCACTCCCTAGTATGCAAGCCACTTTTACAAATATCCCACCTCCAATGAATGAATGAATGAATAAATGAATGAATGAAAGTTGACGATGACGATTCAAACACCCCTACATAAGCTAAACACGTCCTTCAGAAATGTAATAAAGAAGGGGAGTAGTATACACAATGAGGGAACGAGGCCAGATCCTTCCCAAGGGCCCAATTTAATATTTTTTAAAAATGAATGCCCTGAGAAGACATGGTCCCTTGTCCGTGTTCTGTATACAACTAAGGGCAAGGTAGGGTAAATTGTGCATTATGTAAGATGTATATGTTTGGTTCGAGTTTGCGGAAGTAAACCTTACTGTGAGATATGAATGGTTTGGATAAGACCCATGGAATCCTTGAACAGATGGACGAAGAATTCTAAACAGGAATAACCTGAAACAAGTAGGCTGACGAACACAACACAACAGGGAAACCAAGAAACCAGCACCCTCGTCTAGCCCACCCGTACCAACAGGGATTATAATAATGGGTTATTATAATGGCGTACGTCACTTTGGTATTCAGTTGGGAGTTGGAGGGTTTTCTGAAGCGGGCATTCGAGCAGCTTTGCCTGGGACAGCTTGATGGGGTTCATGTTGCAGATGGTGACGGCAGGAAAAGGCAGTGCAGTGAAGC
Organism: Haliotis asinina; assembly: GCF_037392515.1. Lineage (NCBI taxonomy): Eukaryota > Metazoa > Mollusca > Gastropoda > Lepetellida > Haliotidae > Haliotis > Haliotis asinina. The sequence continues at coordinate 37,362,293 of NC_090286.1, forward strand.
CAAGTTTCACCGACGTCTTAATGGGGTACTTATAAAACGTCGTGAAGAGTTCGACAAGCTGGATGATCATCACTGACGTTGCCCCAAGGAAGAACAACGTCCACATAATCTGAAAATACTCAGATATGTTCATTATGTGCCATTTTATATTTCACAAAGCGTAGGGGTTTGTAAGGCTATCAACTGCCATCAAAGTATACGTTGATACTGACGTGTCCTTAGTACTAATATAACTGCCATCAAGGTATATACTGTCACTGACGGGGTCTTAGTAAATTAAATACTGCCAACAAGGTATATACTATTACTGACGCAGTCTTTGTACTATAAAGCCGGCCAACAAGGAAAATACAGTCTCTGGTGAGTTCTTAATTCTATACTACTTAATACAGTACTAAGAGTGAGTGAGTGAGTTAAGTTTTTCGCCGCTTTTAGCAATATTCCAGCAATATCACGGCGGGGGACACCAGAAAATGGGCTTCACACATTGTACCCATGTGGGGACTCGAACTCGGGTCTTCGGCGTGACGAGCGAACGCTTAACCACTACGCTACCCCACCGCCCCCAGTACTAAGACCTCGTCAGTGACAATATATAATATAGTACAGTTACAATAGTGTATTTTGTGTAAATTGTATTATTGATTAGGTGAGAATTTTTATTTGGGTCACAATGTTTAAAGTTTTGAGTGATTGTTATTATGGGTCACCTTTCGTATCATAAATGTTCAGTGCTTTTCGTACTTGGCAGTAGGCTTTAGTTCTCTAGACTTACATCTCTTAGGGTGTGTGATGTGTTTACTTCCGGGAGTCACGAAAATTCGTTAATTGAGATGGTAGCATTGCACTCGAATGTTCAGGAGTCAGTGACTGTGTATATAAAGGCTGGTTGTGTTGACGACAAGGACACACCCATACGATTAACTGGAGTACTTTGCCTGCCTTTGTCAACGCTCGACCTACATAACAGCTGCCTGACCACTCGCTGTGTTACATTCAGTATAACTGTTTCTCACTCTCAGACCTAAAGTTTGGTGAGTTGACATTATATATTTGTGACCCATTACTTTAAATTTGACTCAGTTACATTGTACAAGAAACCTCTATTGTGAATCTTTGTATCTTGCCTTTTTTTTACTTAATACAGAAATATTGAAAATTTTAGACTCCTCAGTGTTGTATTTTGCTGGTTCTGAGGGGATTTCTCATACCTTCTGTCACGGCAAATTATTCACCGTAACAGTACAAAGAACCCGTCAGTGACAGTATATAATACAGTTCTGAAACCCCGGCAATGAGAGCATATGTTTAGCGTTTCATGACCCTGCGGTAAACATCGGCATGTGAAACTGATCAACTTGGAAACTAGCACTCTAACATTGTTACAGTGGATGGACATCAACGTTTCTGTGGGTCTGAGCAGGCTTTCAGTTGTTAAAGTGAAGCGAAGCCCTGATGTTTGTTTTTGTTCCCGGAGTTCAAAGGGTAAGGTAATATTTGTTCACTGTTCCCTCGGGGCCTATAACTTGATGAACATTAACAAACGTCGATGGTACCTCAACCTATGGTCCCCGAGGCACCAGTGATCAAATATTATCTTCGAACTCACGGAACAAAAACAAACATCAACGGGACTTTATAAGTTGTGTACTGGTCACGTGAGAGATTGGGTTGATGAACCATGTACATTAGTGAGCGACATTATGTGTGAGGTAAGATAAGTACTGCATAAGTACTTGGGTGTGCGCTCTCCCTTGAAATCCACTTATAAATACGTTACTGGCTGATTTAGTGTTACCTCATTCTCTAGCTGCTTGATTTCATGCTCACACTATCAGCCCCTGGTTTACCATATCAAGTACTCATATAACATTTAGCGTATTCAAATACCCCTTAGTGGGAATCAAACGCGGCAGGTCGTCTATGCAGCTAGCAAACCATCTAACCATTAGGCTAGTCCACTGACACAGGCCTCTTAAAACCTCTGTGCTTAAATACTGCTGGAAACGGCGTTCACCCAAAGCACTGGCATTCATTACCTTGAATACAAGTCGTGGCGATGCCCATATCTTGGGTATTCCCATAAACGAGGTAGTTTCTGCAAAGTATGTGAAGAATGTGATGCATTTACCACGTGACTTTTCTTTCTCATCATTGTCGCTCGGGAAAACCTTGGATTTCTGGAAAAGAAATATATACTACCTATCAAAGGTTCAGACTCAGTAGTGTAAATGGAGCCACTTCCATCATTCAATTGTTCCAAGCTAGATTCCGCAAAATATTCCATACTGTTAAAGGCACTGTTTCCACATGAACTGGTGTATTGTAAAACAAATTCATAACGTTGAAAAGATTATTATCATGAGTTCAATAAATGATGAAAGTCTGGGGGAGTTAAAACTTTACACCAAAACGCAGCCGTTCACGTGCACCACATTTACACGTGTTTTTCTACAAGTTGATGGTTTCCACACGTCAGGGGAGACAGTCAGCTTCAATGTAACCACACACACGCACATGCACATACAGTGTATGTATAAAATATGGTGAGTGCCTTAAATGAGTCTAAACATTTGATGATTAGTATAATTAATACATCACAACGTCAATATCAGATATTGCTCTAACTGAATTCTAGACATATCGTGTGTGACAAAGTACTGCTCCTTCACGCTACCGTGAACATCCGGACTGTATATGACTGTTGTCATACACATAGCTTGTATTAAAATTCCATAATGGCGATAGAAGGAATGAATCATGCCAAAGGTTTCATTATCTATACATGTACTCTTTTCATAGCGAGGGTGACCTTTACGGTTTAGAGAACAACTAATGCCGTCGATGTTTAGATGCGTCGATCGTCGAAACATCCACCCCGAGCCTATATGCTTGGCAGTCGTGAAAAACACACCCACACTAGAACGATTTGGCAAGTTTTAATAGTGATTGCACTACTCAGGATTGGGCTTGTACCATTCCCGAGTTCGAACGATTCCTTCGCTCCACCCGCGATTTTTGTCATGAATTAAGTAATAATTATTATTTTGTCACAACGTTTAGTGTTTTGAATAATAATTATGATGGGTCACATTTCGTATAATGGGTGGCACTTTTAAGAGTTTGGCAGCAGGCTTTCCGGAAGTGCTTTAGAGTTACCTCCTCTTGAGTTTGTGTTGATTATTTGCTGACGTCCGGGACACTATTCGACGGCATTCCACGTGAGTGTCGATGGTAGTATGTGCTCGAACTTGAAATGACTGAATATATATGTAAAGGCTATTTGCCTTGTTGAGACGGACACGGACACACAGAGTTTAACTAGAGTATACATCATCTGCATCCGTCAACGCCAGATCATCAATCGCTGCTAGACCGCGCGCTGTGTTACATTCTGCATGACTGTTTCTCTCTCGCACTAAGACTTTGGTGAGCTACATTATACACTGTATTTTGTGACTCATTGCTTTAGATTTTGTCTCTTTGTATTTGAAATCGGTATTGTGAAAATGACTTGTGACTTTGTATAACTTGCTCTCTTTGCCAAATGATACAAAATTTGAATGTTTTTGACTTGTCTTTGTTCTGTTTTGCTGGTTCACAGGGGATTTCTTACACCTTTTGTCACGGCAAAATTCTTAACCGTAAGAGCATCTTTATTAGGCATCATGAGCGCTTCCAACGTGTGCTCGTATTTATGCAATTCGTGTTTCTTTCTGTTTGAAAGGAACCTCAGAAAGATTAGGATATCAATAGTGTATCTGCAGGGTCATAGAGGCAATGATTCCTGTCAATTTCTTTATCTGTATCCAACTGTGCTCCAAATATAATAATCATAATAATGACAGCTTTAAACTTCATTGGAATAGGCCTATATACAGCCTTAGAAGAATTCCCGCCAACAAACACGAGCTTGCCTTTTTGGATGAAACGAATTCATTTATTTATATAACTGAATTTTCTGTCCCATTTGACAGCGGTGTAATCGACAGAATTCAGGAGCCCTTGGTTTGGAACCTCCTCATCTCTTGTTGCGGATCAGGACAGTGCCCGTGTTCTCCACCGGGAGCACAGCCCTTCTTCACTCTAATGCAGAAGGCTGCTTTCAATATTGGAGACCTTAGATGTTCTCCGGATGGTTCTCGTTGGGATCATCTAGGCAGCGTTTCCTGGGAAAAGTCCCATTCGCTGTCTGGGCTGCGTGTAGAAGGAGTAATGGCTCTGAGCTGATGATGAGTCATACCAGCTTGACTGTTCAAGGATTACCCGAACCCTCTCTGATGCCTTTTCATCTTGATCTGTAAAACTTAATAATACATGTGGATTTATAATGCGCCTTTTCAATGTGCAATGCACATGTTCAACACGCTACACAATCCGAGAACTTATTATTACCTCGGATTGCCCAAGCTGCCTGTGAGGAGGAAGAAGGTGAAAATTACTTGACTTATCCCACCTTCCTTACATCTTCATCAGGAAGTTCCAGGATCGCCTAGAACCTGCACACTGTTGTGTTCAGTGGTAGCTGACAGATTTGACAATGTATTAATCGTCGTCTAATTTCCTAGTTTGGTGTTGATTGTAATCACTGGAGTGTCTGTTCCATTGACTCAAAGTCTGCCGGTTTATCGTGGACTGGATCTTGGCATCATCAAGGGCAGATACAAGGGCAGATTGGTCGGACAATTCACTGACTCACTCTCTCTCTCTCTCTCTCTCTCTCTCACACGCACACACACACAGACAGACAGACAGACACACAGACACTCACACAGACACACACAGACACGGAAACACAGACACATACAGACAGACACACACATACTTATACACACATACATACATACATACACAGACACACACATACATACATACACACACACACACACACACACACACACACACACACACATACATACATACATACATACATACATTTGTATAGCTCCGATATCCAGCTCAGCTCAGCTGCTTCAAGGCGCTTAGTTTGTCCCCCGATCGCTGGATGTCAATCTCAACACCCTGGGGACTATACAACTCTTGATGTCTCTAGGCGCACCGAGTTCATGTGGCTTTCCCATCCTAACGACAGCCGGGTGGACTGGGTTCACGCCGCTGTACCCGCAACTAGGTGTTTACACGTACTCTTGTAGCCAGCATGTGGTCAAATGGCAACTGGTCTATCCCAATAGTCGCCAGGACACAAGCGTGGGTTGCTAAGGTTCTATTCTAACCTGGGTTATGTGTTTATTGAAGGCTTTCCAGCGTAAATATTACACTAATAGCTAGCATCTACTGAACCGAGGGCCAGGGTATGATTAGCGAGTATTTCTTCAGCATCACCAATCTTGAAAGGATTCATAGTAGTTGTGAATTGACAAGCAAAGGGGACATCTCAGGTCCCGTCCATCCTGGGAACTGTCGTCCTTTTCGCCTGGTAAAATATCCTCGTTTGTAATTCTAAATACTTATACTTGTACTTGTGAAAATGGAACTGCTATATATGTAATATTTTTTAAACCATATTTTGTGTATATGGTGTCTCGACTTATGTAAGTGAATTTGGTGAAGTTGGAAACAAAGGTGGTGAAGATGCAGATGCAGCATCAACATTCAGTAGTGTCTAGGCCAGCCTCGCTTGCCTGTTGACTTACCATTTACATGGGAGGGTAATGTGACACTTCAACTCACTTTCGAAATTTTTCATATCATCTCTATATGTAAATGGAAGTAGGTGAAAAGGTGGGTGAGTTTGGTTTCAAGCCACTCTTAGGAATATCCCAGAAATATCACCAGATGTGCTCCACACATTTTCCCATGTGGGGAATCGAACCCTGGTTTTCAGCGTGAGGAGCGAACGCGTTAACCACTTGGCTACTCCACCGTCTAAGTGAATAAGTAAGCAAATATACGTTCCAGTCCAGATACCCGCATTGGCGGTACCTAAGTTACACAAGATTGACGTTAAATCAAGGAGCTTCTGAAGAAGTCACCAAAGGGACAGAAGAGCTGCGCAAGGTGATCTAGAACTATACAGTACAGATTCAAATACGAATGTGGGACTCAACCTGACTACTGAGGTGAGTTAGTGAGTTGGGCTTATCTCTGCTCCTAGCAATTTTCTAGAATATTTGACCACTACATATTTGGATACATCGGTGTTTTTCAGTCTGCAGTTACTCTCGAGACCAGTTCAATGTGATTGGATCAGTCTGATTAAACACTCTCAACTGACCTTTACTCCACTGTCCCGAACAAAACTGCACCACGGGTTTTGAAACGCATGATGCCCACTTGTGTAAATTACTTGGATCGAAACTGCTCATCCCGAAGTCAATGGATGCAAAAACGTCCAGTCTAGGAAAGCTTGACAATGGGGTCTCATTGGCGTGATACTGGGGCTTGGCTATTGTCGTCTTGATATTTGTTTGTTAATTTACACACCACAAAGATAATTATTATCTCGTACCTACACTAGGGTATTATATCCGTGTATGCTCTTGGAATGGTAACGCTTTTCAGCTATCTGTTTCCTCTGTTGGTACCCTAATCCATTCCCACAAGGCTATATACCATCTTCCACATTGGCTTTCATCAGCACGCACTGGCCCATCAAAACGATTATTTCAACGTTCACTCCGATACACAAAGGCTGCTGTATATGACTATAATGTTACCAGCAGTTCCAATTCATTAATCTCCAAGAATCAGGACCCATTTTATCATTAGCGCTAGGGTTGACATCCAGAGTGCCGATTGCCGTCACATGCATATATTTAATTCAACTTCCACAATGGCGATAGAAGGACTTAGTCATGCTGAAGCTATTATTTATACACATTTACTCTCACACACAGTTTGGTCGGTAGGGGTCCGAGCACAAGTAGTAACGTCATTGTTTAGATGTGTAGACCGGTCAACTGTTAACCCCGAGCCTAATGGCTTGGTATACACACGTCATACGGCGGACACTGAGGTAGGGGTCACTTAATGATTCCCCCCCCCATGATCTTTTAATTTTTAACATATGCACTTTGGGAGCGATAGGGGAAACAACTGCTGTGATGACATAGTGGGAGTGTATTTCCCTTCGTTATGCCGTTAGCAAGTCATACCAAGATTTACCCTTCATTGTCTCTCTCTTAAGAAAGACCTATTAAAATAACTTGGACTGAAATTACAAATATATTCACTGACACACCTATACATATGTGATTTGTGTGTGACTAGAACAGTCATTTCAAACGTTATCCAACGATAGCATCCCGAAAACAGTCGTTAAAACCTTTCAAACTTTAAAAGTAAGTGAATAAGTTTAGTTTTGGTTTTTCCTGTAATATCACGCGGGGACATCAGAAATGGGCTTCACCAGTGTGGAAATCGAACGCGGGTGTTCGGCATGACATGCGAACGCTTTAAGCAGTAGACTACCACAACCGCCCTTTCATACACTGTACCAGGGCCTTGAATTCATGTATGTATGTGGCTTGAGATATAGACTAGAATTATCCAGAATTATTTCATTTGATAAATTTGTACGGCATCGCAGGGTTTCAAGAAACAAAAACAGACTTATTTGATAAGTTAGAAATCCCCGGTTACTCTTTACACATTCCGCATAGATCGACGTGCAGTCCTGGGGAATTGGAGTTGCAGTTAAAGATGGATTCAAAGCAAACGAAACAGTGCATTAAGATCTCGGGAACTAACATGTCCTCTGGATAGAAATTTGCAGGGTCCTTATTCATAGAGAGGATGCCATGTATGTTGGTGTTGTGTATCTTCCCTTAGAAAGGTCGAAATACATAAATAATGACACAGTTTATTAAATTGAACAATCGCTATTACATTGCCTGACGACCCGTGAAGGTCCCGGGGTAGATTAGGCCTTCAGCAACCCATGCTTGCCATAAAAGACGACTATGTTTGTCGTAAGAGGGATCGGGTGGTCAGGCTCGCTGACTTGGTTGACACATGTCATTGGTTCCCAATTGCTCAGATCTATGCTCATGTTGTTGATCACTGGATTGTCTGACCCAGACTCGATTATTTACAGACCGCCACCATACAGCTGGAATATTGCTGAATGCGGCGTAAAACTAAACTCACTCACTCATTCACTCACAATGCCTGACTCTCTCCAAAAGTGTCTGGTTAGAAGGTGATTTCAACGCTAAAACTAGCGTATCGTGTGACTGTTGTTATGTGGCAAGCATATGACACCGCTGATGATTGAGACATTGACTTGTGAGACACTGAAAATGATATTGATTCTGAAACTATTTTATCATCTTTAAATCTACCTCTTCAAGGAACTTCACAAGATTCTAGTACGATAAATCCCCCGAAACATGGATATAAATTACTTGAAATGCGTTAACGCCTGCACATCCGTAATGGTCGAATATGACAGGATAATGACGAGGGTAAGCTCTCTTGTAACAATAAAACTGTGATTGACTATCTCATTGCTTCTCCATAAGAATTTTAATGCTGGACAGTATTCACCGTTCGTACTCGAACGTGCTCTGTCCATTCTACTTTCCCATGCAAACATCGAGTTGTCCAGTAGTCGAGCAGTCTCTTCTTAGCAATACTAAAGGTACGCCCACCCAAGCAAATAAGCCAAATCGTTTTGGTGATGCACAACCAGGCTTCAGGATAACATTGATGTGGAGAAACTTGACACCATATTCGATCGGCTTCAGAATAGGTCAAGTGAAACCGTCGACAAACAATTTGTGAGTAACATCCCTACTAATATTTCTAATGTGCTCCTTGATGCAGCTTGGTCTACTTGTGATATTAAACGTAACACTGTTCATGTCTCAAGCAAGATAGAACATACTAAAAAGCAAAACCCATGGTTTAACAGAGAATGTAAAATTATGCGAAACTAGAACTTAATGTAAACTTGCATCCAGACCTTATTAAAAGTAATTAGATAAAACATTAAACAATATGAATTTAAGACAATTCAAGTACTATATTTTAGGTCACTTTGATTAAATGGTACGACAAATCTGAAAATACCATAATCAAACTGGTTTTCGGAAAGATTTCTAAACAATGGATAATAATTTCGTAATGTCATTATTACTCGGCGGTTTTACATAAACGCTTAACTTGGCATGCAATGTGTCTTGGTAAATGTGCATGAGGTACCTAAAATGTAATCACAGAAGTAATATACTCCAACATAAATGGCACACAAATAATGTTCCGAAAACAATCAATGAAGCAAACAAGCTGGCAAGACTACTGCATCGTGGGCCTCTGGGGACAAATGACGTTTATTTCGTTAATAACACTAACTGCTATAGGAGTATTGTCACAAAACATTGGTAGATACGTCACTGGTGCGAACACATTGCATATCGACGGGTTCGTACATCGTGAGTCTCCTTCAGGGAAGGCCGAAGACCCGGGTTCGATTCCCCACATGGGTATAATGTGTGAAACCCATTTTCTGGTGTCCCCCGCCGTGATATTGCTGGAATATTGCTAAAAAAGCGGCGTAAAACTAAACTCACTCACTCACTCCTTCAGGGAAGGACGTGATTAGGAGGTATCCATCAATTTTGTCAGACATCCAATTAGTCAAACAGGTTCAAACAAAACCCATCTGGTTTAGTATATAAAATATATAACACTATAAATAAAAGAACAGAAGTTATCCTCCATACTACACCTTACTTAATATGTATACATTTATTTTACCAACGTTTGCTGCTGTATTTAAAGTATATTTATATTGAATCGTTTGAACACTCAACATTTATAAGCGTAAATAACCATTTTATAGCAGTTTTAAGCTTGTCATCACATACTGAACCACAAACGAACTGTCGCACTGATACTGGTTTCTTGAAGCACACACTTTAAGAAACAATCAAAACGGAAGTTTGAATTTCAATTTGACATTTATGGTTAACGCATTTTCGGAAATCACACTTAGAGTTCACACAAGTAAAATCCACAAAAATGGTACCATTAAGATACTCTCAAGTCATCATTGTGTGTAGTCTCCATGAGCAAAGATGAAAACGTTGCATCATCTTTACATGGCAAGAACTAGCTTGTTGATAAAAGCCATTGGCTCTTGAGTCCATACACTGCGAAGTGCCTGATTCAGTCCAGCCGCAGTTGTCGGTCTTGGTTGGAGGTCATTCAGTCTTCCTTAAATCTCGCCCCAAAGGTGTTCAATTGGACTTCAATCATAACTGAGTGCAGGCTATTGTAGGGATTGGATGCCATGTTGCCTTAGGAGGTCAAACGTTGCTCTGGCAGTGTGGGCATGAGCGTTGTCTTGCTGGAAGATGTGATTTCTGTAACGTCCAAAATGTGGTACAACGTTAACGTGCGGTCTGATGACTCGGTCAATATAGCGAGCAGCTGTCACGTCATTTCCTCCGCCTGGACAAAGATTCTGGAACAGTACGGCGTCACTTAACTGGTTCAGACCGACTGGACCCCACACCACGATGCTTGGACCACCAAACGAGTCTCTTTCAACAGCACACCCTTTGGAAAACAGTTCCCATGACTTCACCATACTCTCACTCTGCCATCGACTATCGAAACTAAATATCAGCTTTCATGAGATAAAAGCACAGTTCTCTATTGTCGATAACGCCTATTTCAATGCTGAATTGCCCATTGAAGTCGATTTCTGGCGGTGATGAGCGATGAGGACAGGACAGCAGAGGTTTCCTCCTCGGAAAGGTCGAAAGCACTGTGGCAGCACTGAAAGGTCTGTTGTCCCAGTGGTCTGGCATGGTCTGGCATGGTGTTTCCGGTGTTGTGGGGAAGCGATCTTGCAGGTGGTTGCATATAATCTGTCGGACGTTGTGAAGTTACTGAAGGTCGCCCACTGAGTGGACGGTCTTGGATGCTGTTAGTGACCTGATACCACTCTTGAAATCGGTGGATTGTCCTAACATGAACACCGAAAGGTTTGAGAGTGTTCACACCTTGCGATCAACCAAAGACGTGGTCCCTCTGATCTCTCGTAATTCGTGCCATGGCGACTGAGTTAAAACAAACATGATATCGGGCGAGTTTGGAACTCTCTTTCGTTGGTAGTGTTTTCACAATATGCAACTGCATTTTCATTTTCACGAATGTCATACAGAACCTGTTACCACATCTGGATTTTAGGTGCGTTTGGTCGATATGCCTTGTCTTCAGAAAACACACTGAAGTTGGTAATAACTGTCAGGTTGGATTGAAAACCATGTTAACAAAGCGATACAATCATAATAGATAGAACAATATTTCGCATTTGATCTTGAAATGCTAAGTGTCTTTTGTGGTTCAGATTTGCCCATTCACTGTGATACCGCACCATACCACAGTGGACCCAGCCCCAAACGATTATGGGGTACGACGTTCTTGGATACTGATTAGGACGTGACCAAGCCCGATTCCTTCGGTCATGGACGTCAGTTGGTTCGTCAGAAAATATGACATTACCCAAACGTCAATTCTACCATGACTTCCGTAAATACTGGACTGTGGTTGGCTACTGAAAGTCAGTCAGGGGTACTTTTAAATCTGAATAATGCGGGTAATGGTTCGATTTTATATATCAAATTTAGAGCAATTATATTTTACCATACACCTCTAATAGTCCAGCGGGTAATGGCATGATTTGTATGCAATTGTGCATTTTCATGTTACAAGTGAAATTTTAGTTATAATACTTAGAAAATAATATTCTAACATATTTCAGATAGGGAGGCACTCAAAAATATGTTTTATTTTTTTTGTATCAACTTCCAAAAAATATTGTGAAATATTGAGTCAGTGTTATCTGTTGTGTGGAAAGTACTAGAAATAAGGTTGAATGAGAGTGATCTCCCCTTTGTTATGACTTTGATGTTATGTCATCAGTCAAGGTTAAGATGATGTAATCAGACAAATATACATATTTAATTGGAGGATTTTGCACTGATTTTGCACAAGTGGCAGGAAGAATGTTCATTGTTGCTGAAGAGACATGAATGGTGAGTAAAATCCATTTTACCGTGTTTTTTGTGTGCAAGGGGCACCTAAGGGCTTCATCACTGACAAGTTGCAGGGACATGAAATAATGGACAAGACAAATAATATTTATCTCCTTCATGGGTGTATAATTTCAGAATTGTCTAAAACTAAAAACTGCCCAATTTACATTGTTCAGATTACTTGGTATTTCAAAAATATTGGTATCACAGGTTTTGTAGAATTTACATGTAATAATACTTCCCTTCCACTAATCCTATTTCTTTAGATGGTGGGGACTGTTGAAAAAGTTTGTTGAATTACAGTTTTGATGGCATTTCACTGCCTATTACGTAAAAGCCATATGTGGTTTGTTTTGTGAAGTTTGTTATGGTTTGATAACAAAATAATGTCACTGTTATATGAAAAAAATTAGCTTCAGATTTCAAAATGATCTGGGTGTACAAGTTCAACTTATGCCCATGATAGTAACTAATGACTGTAATATTTCTCTTATCAACATAAATAGAGCATGTTCACAAGTTATTCCAATTCTCAAGGTACCAATCATGATTTAGGTATTGATAAGGACATTTTCAAATAGAAAGATCATAGTCATGTCATGAAGTACTTTTATTTTGGTCACTTCTCCAGAAAATAAGAGCTTTATTGTTGTCCAGATTCCACGGATGATGACTAGTTCCACACAGTCCACAGATGCTTCGAAGGTGGATTGGAGTTTGTGTGTATTTTGCCAGAAATACACAACGGATCCTGTTGTCTGCCCTGCCAATGCTAAGAACAAATCAGGAAATGGTTTACGCCACAATGGCTAGTAATTTAGAAGCCTTTTCTGAACTTGAACAGCTGCCTATGGACATAAATGTGAGTTGTTTTGGGGGTGTTCCGAATATTTTCACCACTTTTGAATCTCATAGAGCATGCTGGCACAAGTCATGTGGTCTCAAATTCAACATAAACATGCTGCAGAGGGCAAGGAAAAGACGACTATCAAAAGAACTTGAAACTTCAAATATTGACTGTGGTGACTGCCTGTACCCATCACAACCCAGTGAAAGTAAAGCCGGAAGAAGTGCATCTTATGACAGGATCAAAACCTCAGATACCAGCAACCTTTGCTTTGTTTGTGAGCAGTCAGGACAGCCTTCAGAGTTAAGATGTGTATCAACATTTCAACTGGACAAACGTGTACGCGAATGTGCTTTGAAGTTGCAAGATAGTCAGCTGTTAGCTAAGCTCAGTACATCAGATTTGATGGCACAGGATGCAAAATATCACCCTGTATGTCTTTCCAATTTATACAGAAAAGCAGCTCAAAGAGAAGAAGGTACACAGTCCGATGATATCTGTTATTCCGAAACACTTAAGGAAGGTCTAGCTTTCGCTCAGCTTAAACAGTATGTTGATGAATGTCGACAAGAACATCTTCCTGTACTGAAACTGTCAACACAGTCTAAAGAGTACTCAAGCTATTTGCAATATCATGGCCTGAAACATTCACAGCACAAGACTGAAGAACAAGTTACTAGATGAGTTTCAAGATCTCCAAGCTCACTCAAGTGGAAGGGAAACACTTTTGGTCTTCACAGAACATGTAGGGGAAGCTCTGAAAACCTTTCGTTATCAGGACTTTGATGATAATGGTCAGATACTCTGTTAAGCAGCTCAATTAGTTAAAAAGGACATTTTGTCAATGACACACAAACCTTTTTCAGGAGCGTTTGATGTAAACTGCCAGAAACAGTCTATTCCACACTCTCTACTTTCTCTTGTTGAAATGATTCTGGAAGGAACAACTCCTAATTCACAGACAACTGCTAGGAAACAAACTGCCTTATCACTTTCTCAGCTACTTGTTTACAACTGTAGTAAACGTGCAAAGGAAGGAACTACATCCCTTCGGCACAACAAGGATTGAGAGACACCACTTCCCTTGTATATTGGAATGACACTTCAAGCCAAGACATGGAAAAGAGACTTGATTGACTTCATGTATAACTTTGGAATGTCTGTATCATATGACAGACTTTTGGAGGTTTCCACAGAGGTAGCTAATGCAGCATGTCAAAGATACACTGAGGAACAAGTTGTCTGTCCATCAAACCTCAAATTTAACCTCTTTACAACATCAGCAATAGACAACATTGATCACAACCCAAGCTCAACAACTGCACAAGTGTCCTTTCATGGTACAGGCGTATCCATCTTTCAGCATCCAAGTAAAGACAATCAAGGGGTTGACAGAACGAGACCTTTAAAAGATGCAAACTCCAAACCACAGTCAAAGTCTGTGAGAGAGCTGCCTGATTTTTATGAAGAGATTCCACCAGTTATCCTGAAGAAAGATGTTTCATCCTGTCCAAAGACACCAGGCTATCATGCTTCTACAGTTGTGAAACTTGATGACTTCATGCATCAAGAAAATGAGTAAGTGAATTTAAGTTCTTCCAGAAAAAAATCTTCAATTATGTTTCAATCATCATAAGAGTCTTCAACCTTCTAATGATGTAAATATTATATAAATACTCACTTACGCTGATCTACTGATAGTAGATACAAGTAGGAGAAAAGTTGCTTCCTTTTTAACATGTCACTATAAAGTCTGTGACATTGATCAAACTTTCACCTTTACATACTGTACATACATATCCACACGAAGCATGCATGATAATTGAACATCGAAAAATTATTCAAAGGTTATTTCGTTTGTTTTCAGGTGGTTAACACATGTGGACACATTGATTAAAGAACGGCAAGCTGATCACCCTGATGTTTCCTGGGCTGTTTACCATGCAAAGAAGCAACATTCAGATCAGATCATCAAGTCCATTTCATGTCTCCTTCCACTTTTCACAGAAAATGCGGACTCTGCTGCAATGTTGAAACAAGGCATAGATGTGATTGCACAGGCAACATCTTTCCTCAATCCTGGACAAACTCCAGTCATAGCTGCAGATCGACCATTGTATGCCACAATGAAACAGATACAGTGGCAGTATCCAGCAACACATGGTGAGGACAAGATGATAATAATGATGGGAGGATTGAGATGGCATTTCTCAAAGTGTTGGGAAACTGGCTCATGGACAGTGGGTGGACAGATATGATAGTTGAAGCCCAGATTGCATCTTCTGGCAAAGCTGATTCGTTCCTTCCGGGATCACATGTCAGAAGGACTAGACGAGCACATGAAGTCACTGCTTGTGCACTTTATCATCTTCTTCTTGAGGCTCATGGAAAATCTTCAGCAACATTTGAAGACTGGATCAACACTACATCGAAGATGTCTCCAACATTCCACTTCTGGTTGATGGTTCTAAACTTGGAGCTGTTGCTCTTGTCCTTTGTTGGATGCTTAAGAAGCGGAAACTTCTGCGAGTATATCAGACTTCTAGAAGTCATGACACCGTGGATGTTTGCCTTTAACCATACAAACTATGCAAGATGGATGCCAGTGCATATTCGAGACCTAAAGAGTCTCAGTCATCTTCATCCAAACACCACTGAAGAGTTCAAGAAAGGGAATTTTGTTGTTCACAAGACAGAAAGGGTTTATTCTGCAATTCCAATGGATCATGCTCATGAACAAAATAATGCAAGCATAAAAGGTGACGGAGGTGCCATCTGTCTTACAGAGAATGCATCTGCCTTGAGAAGATGGACAGTTGGTGGTCCAGAAGTGAACAGAATTCTTGAAGAATTTGATGCCTCTTTGAATGTTCAAAATATTTCTTCTGTTTCACACCACGAACAGAATAAGGGAATACAAGAATCATTTTACAAAGATGTTATCGCTCTTACGAATGTAATCAGAGAGTTTGGAAGTCCTTTTCTTGAACATGGACATGATCTCCTTGTAATATCAACAAGGGACATTGCTCCATCAGCTGTTGTAGAAACTTTGAATAGAACTGAACGCCTTGGGAAAGATCAATACGAAGACTTTGTCGAGGAACGGTTCATCAAAGGTATTGCACTTTCAGAACCTATCAAGAAAAACAAACTGACGCTTTTGTCATCACCTCAAACAAAATCACAGTCATCTTCAAAGATTCAGGTTGTCAGCCTAAAGAATGACTGTAGTCTGTTCTCTCGCCTTTACATATCCTGTCAAACTAGAAAAAGGAATTTAGACGAGTTTTTCAAGCATGAGAATCAAACTTGTCCACCATCACTCTCACATCTTGGTATGCTTCGACCATCCACTAAATCACAGCTTCTTCAGTGTCTGGAAGATGTTTCCTGTCCCACCGTGAAGTTGAGGTCACAATAGTAGGTGGTGCAGCAGTTGTGAATATGATGAAACCTGGAGAACATAAAACATTTTCATCTTTCAGTGAGGGAGTGTTTAACAAGTATCTGGAAAACCAGCTGGAAAACACAACAAGACTTGATATTGTCTGGGACGTGTACAAGACAGACAGTCTAAAGGCGAGTGCAAGAAACAGGAGAGGCCATGGACATGGAGAAGGCGAGTTGAACCACATCCCTTCATTCCTCACATCTGGAAAGAGTTTCTTAGAAGTGACAACAACAAAACAGAATTGTTCCAGTTTCTAGGAAAAGAAGCTATGAAAACCAATACTGACAAACTGATCATCAGTACTATGAATGAAACAGCTCTCTCAAATAAGCCATATGATGTTTCAGATATCTCACCATGCAGCCATGAAGAAGCAGATACCAGGATGATACTGCACTTGCCAGAAGCCAACAAGAGAGGATTCCTGCGATTTATGATCAGAACAGTGGACACAGATGTTGTGGCGTTGGCCATTTCATCAGCAGCAGTTCTTGATATCTCAGAAGTATGGCTTGCCTTTGGTACAGGAAAACAGTTTCATTACATACCTGCACATGAAATAGCTGTTTCACTGGGTCCAAGGAAATCACTCTGTCTCCCTCTTTTCCACAGTTTCACAGGATGGGATACTGTATCTTCCTTCAGTGGATGTGGTAAAAAGAAAGCTTGGCAAGTCTGGTTTCATTTAGAGGAGGCAACTGAAGCATTTGAATTTCTGTCCAAGCATCCTGATCAAGTTACTGATTCTTTGATCAGCACACTTGAACGTTTCACAATATTGATGTATGATAGAACCAGTGACCATGTAAATCTGAATGAAGCAAGAAAGTACATGTTCTCTTCGAAAGGTAGAGCAATAGAAAATATACCTCCAACATCTGCAGCTTTCAATGAACATGTTAAGAGAGCAGTTTATCAGGGAGCATATAATATGGGGACAGTCAACCCTCCGTTGTCCTGATCTACCTGATCCATCCATATGGGGTTGGCAACGCAATGCATCGAACATGTTGGAGCCCTTATGGTCAACAATACCAGATGTGTCAAAGACCTGTCAAGAACTGTTGAAGTGTCGATGCACCAAAGCATGTTGTGGGAGATGCAAGTGCCTCAAGGCTGCCCTAAAGTGCACTGCACTGTGTCTTTGTGGTGGAGACTGTGCCCAATAATGTGGTCATATGTTGCTCTCAGTAGGTAAGCGAAGAAATCACAGACGAGAATTATTCATGGAAATCTGGATTAGATTTACTCCTGATATCAAGGAAAATGGTATCATACTCAGGTTTTCAATGTTCCGACATATATGGAATGCTACTGGCAACATACATGTATCTGCCAAATTCCAAGCATACTATTAGAAAATTGTGGCATTTACATTTACTAAATCGTTACTAAATGCCTCCCGCTCTGTATATTATCTTTATAGTACAAACTCCCAAATCCCATGCATATCGTATGAAAATTGTGGAATTTACATTGAATCTAAGTCTCTCACAGTGTAATTCTGAATGGAAAATGGCGGCCATGTTGAAAAATGGCGGCCATCTTGAAATTTCAAAGTCTCCCTTTCTGTATATTATCTTTACAATACAAACATTATAACTGCCAAATTCCATGCATATTGTAGGAAAATTGTGGAATTTACATTGAATCAAAGGCTCTGACGGTGTACTTTTGAGTAAGAAAGGCAGCCATCTTGAAAAGTGGCGGCCATCTTGAATTTTCAATGCCTCCCCATCTGCGTATTATTTTTATAGTGCAAGCATCATATGTGGCCTAATTCGTGCATACTGTATGAAAATTGTGGAATTTACATTGAATCTATGTGTCCGATGGTGTAATTCTGATTGGAAAATGGCGGGCATCTTGAAAAATGGCGGCCATCTTAAATTTTCAATGCCTCCCTAACTGTATCTTATTTTTGTAGTATAAGCAACATATCTGCCAATTTTCATGCTTGTAACATGAAAATGCATAATTATACCACTATCCGCTGGACTATAATTTTCCTCCGCGGTTTGCCTATCTCTTGATTATCCCCGCCCTGATGTTACCTGCACCACCGATGAATCTGGTTCAAATGGTGTACCCACAGTGAGATGATACGTGCAGGTCATGTTCCTCGCTAAAGCCACCAGTGCAGATGACATGGTACATGGTATGGGCAAGAACTCCCGCACCAGTTGTTTCATGTGGTTCTGTATACCTAATCCACTATCATCTAATTAATTAATTATCTTTAATTACTGTATGTATGTATGTATGTATGTATGTATGTATGTATGTATGTATGTATGTATGTATGTATGTATGTATGTATGTATGTATGTATGTATGTACAATGGGGTTCTTTTCTTTACAGTAATACTTTTCTCATAAAACATATGTGTATATTGATCAATTTGTTATAGATTATAATAACATTTCCCTTAATCAACATGATTGGTTTTACCATTGAATCAAATAGATATAGCTGACACTGTATTGATAAGTTTGACATTCGTAAAACAAAATACATGGCTTTAGTAACTCGTTGACAGAGATTTGATATCGATACTTTGAAGGAACACTTTCCACCAAAATATCTTCAAGACATGTATACACAATGATAGTTTTCTTTGCGTGTAACTAATTAGTTGCAATCTCCAATTGGGACATTCCCCTTTATTTATGGCTGTTGCCCTGATTAATCTCAAGTCCAGTGTCTGACAGTTGGAACGTCTAACTAATGGGAGCAACATACTAAACAGTCCATATGAAAGTAACATGGAGGCCATGTTGCACATTTGTTGTCGTTAATGACATCAGCAAAACTCATATATGACTGAAAATCATTTGAAACTGTACATCAGAAAATTAATCGTATGATCATATTGATATGGGCCTTCAAATTACATACACATGAAACATACGTTACACCGGTAAGTGTTTTTTCTTTCACACAGGTTAAAAAGACCACTGAGTTATCCGAATATCTTCCTTTGAACCGCCTAATTGCTTCTGGCTGTGTGAGCGTCCACAGCGAGTGTTTGTGGTAAATCTGTGGATTTTTTCTATGTATAAATTTGTAACATCAAGTCATTGTGTGTGGTTCTATGCCGCTTTTCCATCATCAGAAAATCACACTTCACACATGGCTTCACACATGGAACTTGTGTACCCCACATCTTTAAATCTTTTCGTGTCATACACTACATTCAGTCGCTAAAGTCGTATCCAAACAACAGAAAAAAGCAAAACACATCTGACATAGGGTTTAGTGCCTTTGCAACCAGGACATACGTGTCTATGGTTAGTAATTTTGTGAAAAAAGATATGCAAACTATGTCGAAAAAAGTGTAGTGAACACTTACAGGTAAGTGGTAGTCCGGCTTGGGTTCCCGATACTGAGGCGGGTCCATCCCTGAGGTAGACTCACGCTGTACGAACACGTTGCTATTCAATGTGTCCGACACTGACGTCTCTGCTAATTCAACGCGACTATACTCAACTAGCAGTTGTGTTAGTAACGATAAATGCTTCAATTGTCCTCGAGATCCACCATTCAGTAGTCTGGACTGGTCGGCTGGTCTTGCTTCATTGGTTGTTTTCAGAACATTATTTGTGTTCTGTTTATGTTAGGGTGCTTTTTCTCTGATTACATTTTAGGTATGGCATGTACATTTACCAAGACAAACTTCAGGCCAATTTAAGCGTTTATGTAACACCTGCATGATTGATTTTCGCATAATGTCATATGCATGTTTCTTCCATTGTATCATAGTTAATTATTACAGTTAAGTCCTTTATGTCAGCGCCGAGAAATAGTACCAGCATATCATCGTCGTTGTGCACATCTATTTTTACATATATATCTGCATCAACTTTATCAATGAGACTGGAGAAGAAATAGTCTTTGTCGGATATGGCTGTCATAGTCAAAGCAATGTCGATTGCAGTGGCTACATTCTTTTGATATTTTTGCTCTTGATCCGATTTTGAACAGAGTTGCAGGGGTTGTCTTAAATATGGATAGACATGGATGAGATAATAAAGATCGTGCATTTGTATTCGTGTGTGGAGTTTGCAGCAACGTGAGAGATCTGGTCTCTGTGTTAATCTTTCTCCAAATGTTTTGTTCATATTCCGAGAGACGTCTATAATAGTTCGCCAAACTGACTTACTTGGAAATGAACCGATGTAAATAAATTCCTTGATATAATGATCTAAGTAATATTTCTTAGCAGTGTGTAGGAGATTGCTACATATACTTGTCGGGCGGCTAGTATTGTCAGAGGAATGGATAGTGATATAAGCACAAAACACACATGTCGTTATTGGGTTGCAATCATTATTGCAGAGCCTTCCTAATATTTGTAATCTACATTTGTCTATGAAACCATTCATTGACCATATTCCTATGTTTGAAACAGACGAGTTTGTTGGGTGTCTTTTGCCCAAGGATTGTATGCGTCGAGCAAAATAGTGCTGAGTGCGTTCAATTATTTCGAGCTCATTACCGAATATGGCTGGTTCACACCCGTAAAAGCTTGTAACTAGAATCATTCGTTTCCACATGTTAACAACGTAGCTGGGTGGAGGTCATAGTTGTTCATGCCAAGCGATCGTACTGAATTTACACATTGCATTGCTTTTGAACAACAACGCCTAACTATTTTATTAGTGGCCTCAACAAGGTTGTATTTTACTTTATTATGGGTCTGGTGTGAGTTAAAAGAAACGAGGGACTTACGTTTAGAGGCGTTGTAGGTGAGTCTCCATTTGTGTGCATATAGGTGAACTGAATTAAGGGATGTCTAGGGGTTAGGGACAGGAGTGTAGTGTTATCGGCTAATAACATACAAGGTATGGTATCAGTGTTATTCTGGGTAAATGAACATCGTTACCTTTAATCGAGTTGTAACATAAATGCCAGCAAAACACATTTTCATAAATCTAAAATAAATTACAACATAGGCATGCAGTATATCAAAATGTACCATGGATGTTATAAATCTCAATAATATATCTATGCATAATAATAACCATGAACATAATCGCCTCTACCAAATCGAAGGTTTGTTGAAGACGGTATGTTTTCAACCCTCTGTGTGTGTGTGTGTGCGTGTGTGTGTGCGTGTGTGTGTGTGTGTGTGTGTGTGTGGTGACTTTAGTAAAAAACTACAAGATGGATTTCAATGAAACATACTAGATCTTTCGTATGTCCCAAAGACAAAAATCAGTTAGATGCTGAAGTAAGTACCCTCCTCAAAAAGGAAACGTAACAGCAAATTGGAAAAATGGTCTTAGTCAGTGTATGTAAATTAGTCTTACGTAAATTAACGAAATACGGTACAACACAAAATTTAGTAGAACAATACATTGGTATTTCGTGGTGCACATTTCCTAACACCGACAGTCCTCATAGTAGTCATCACTTCTGTTGATGTTACCACCGTGTATGACCATCTCTTACTGCGAGGCCTGCACAGCACCTCTTTGACACAGTTAGGATCGGTTGTTGGATGTTTCGTTGTGGAATCCTTCTTCAGTGTCCCCTGAAGCATGTTGAACAACCTTTTTAAGGGTCATTGACCTAATACGCGTTGACGTACACGTGTGTTGATCTGATCCCACAGATAATCAAGTGGTTTCAGATCCGTTGATCTGATGAAGGGGCAGGGGAGGACATTGATGATGTTATTGGTCAGGTAGTCCATTTTAGAGCGTGATGTGTGAGGTCTGGCATTGTTCTGTTAATACAGCTCCCTTTAAGGTGAACACTGAGGGTCCTCCCCAAGACAATCTTTGATTGTCCTGCTTATAATCGTCCAATGTCAATATTTCGGACGGCACTGTTGAGACGCCCCATTTTGTCTTCCGGTGGGGAATGTCTCAACGACTACTCCGATATGCAATCAAATATGTGTTTGCATGGTAGGCACCAAAGGAGCCAGTCGCTGCCGTGCAGGCTTTCTATGTTTGAGAAGCAGTCGGGGATCTCGATTTCTTCTGTAATCTGTAATCTCTAGTGGGAGTCACAAAGAGGGTGCATAGGGTATACCTTTGCTTTTCCAGAGAACGCATTTCTTGCTTCCAATTGGTCTAATACGCCACACTTGTAAGTGGAGTTGTCTGGTTCGAAAAGGATAGGTAGTTCTGATTGATCCTATTTGTTTTTCGGAACGTGGCTATGTTGTTTCTGTCTCCATATGTGCATGTATCTTGGAGTCTTTATTGCATCGGATTCGCATATATCACTTGAGATATGTCACACTTCTTCTCACCTCGAAGAGACACATTGCGAGATCGGATCTCGGCTTAAGCCGTTCTCAATACCTTGGTTCTCGGCATTTTGGTGTCGTTTTGTTCTACATATTTCCATACACCTTCATACCTCTAACTGGGGTGTATTTCTATATAGGTAACATGTGTGTGTGTGTGTGTGTGGGGGAGGGGCGGGGGGTGGGGGGGGTGGGGGTGGCAGTTAGTTGTATATTGTATATGGAGAGCTTTCTAGCCCGTTTGAAGGCTTCTAGAGTAGTCAAACACGCAGAAAAGTAGCCTACCGCGATTTTTAGAAGGCACTGCGAGCTGAACTGGTCCGAAACGAACGAGGGTCATTATGCTCGAACCCCACTGTTTATACTACTGCATGTGTTGGACTACATATTGTCTTCTGTAACCGTAGGCTGCGTGTTGTATTTTGTTGTATCTTTCTGTACAAGGAGAATGGAAGACAAAAAGTCTTCCCATTGCTTTAAAATTGGTACACCTCCACTTGCTTTTCTCCCCACTACCTATACTACTTAGATGGAAAGCAGCACGTCGGCAGGGCAAATACTGGTTGTCATGATTTTCTTGGAAAAATTGTTCCAGTTTCTAGGAAAAGAAGCTATGAAAACCAATACTGACAAACTGATCATCAGTACTATGAATGAAACAGCTCTCTCAAATAAGCCATATGATGTTTCAGATATCTCACCATGCAGCCATGAAGAAGCAGATACCAGGATGATACTGCACTTGCCAGAAGCCAACAAGAGAGGATTCCTGCGATTTATGATCAGAACAGTGGACACAGATGTTGTGGCGTTGGCCATTTCATCAGCAGCAGTTCTTGATATCTCAGAAGTATGGCTTGCCTTTGGTACAGGAAAACAGTTTCATTACATACCTGCACATGAAATAGCTGTTTCACTGGGTCCAAGGAAATCACTCTGTCTCCCTCTTTTCCACAGTTTCACAGGATGGGATACTGTATCTTCCTTCAGTGGATGTGGTAAAAAGAAAGCTTGGCAAGTCTGGTTTCATTTAGAGGAGGCAACTGAAGCATTTGAATTTCTGTCCAAGCATCCTGATCAAGTTACTGATTCTTTGATCAGCACACTTGAACGTTTCACAATATTGATGTATGATAGAACCAGTGACCATGTAAATCTGAATGAAGCAAGAAAGTACATGTTCTCTTCGAAAGGTAGAGCAATAGAAAATATACCTCCAACATCTGCAGCTTTCAATGAACATGTTAAGAGAGCAGTTTATCAGGGAGCATATAATATGGGGACAGTCAACCCTCCGTTGTCCTGATCTACCTGATCCATCCATATGGGGTTGGCAACGCAATGCATCGAACATGTTGGAGCCCTTATGGTCAACAATACCAGATGTGTCAAAGACCTGTCAAGAACTGTTGAAGTGTCGATGCACCAAAGCATGTTGTGGGAGATGCAAGTGCCTCAAGGCTGCCCTAAAGTGCACTGCACTGTGTCTTTGTGGTGGAGACTGTGCCCAATAATGTGGTCATATGTTGCTCTCAGTAGGTAAGCGAAGAAATCACAGACGAGAATTATTCATGGAAATCTGGATTAGATTTACTCCTGATATCAAGGAAAATGGTATCATACTCAGGTTTTCAATGTTCCGACATATATGGAATGCTACTGGCAACATACATGTATCTGCCAAATTCCAAGCATACTATTAGAAAATTGTGGCATTTACATTTACTAAATCGTTACTAAATGCCTCCCGCTCTGTATATTATCTTTATAGTACAAACTCCCAAATCCCATGCATATCGTATGAAAATTGTGGAATTTACATTGAATCTAAGTCTCTCACAGTGTAATTCTGAATGGAAAATGGCGGCCATGTTGAAAAATGGCGGCCATCTTGAAATTTCAAAGTCTCCCTTTCTGTATATTATCTTTACAATACAAACATTATAACTGCCAAATTCCATGCATATTGTAGGAAAATTGTGGAATTTACATTGAATCAAAGGCTCTGACGGTGTACTTTTGAGTAAGAAAGGCAGCCATCTTGAAAAGTGGCGGCCATCTTGAATTTTCAATGCCTCCCCATCTGCGTATTATTTTTATAGTGCAAGCATCATATGTGGCCTAATTCGTGCATACTGTATGAAAATTGTGGAATTTACATTGAATCTATGTGTCCGATGGTGTAATTCTGATTGGAAAATGGCGGGCATCTTGAAAAATGGCGGCCATCTTAAATTTTCAATGCCTCCCTAACTGTATCTTATTTTTGTAGTATAAGCAACATATCTGCCAATTTTCATGCTTGTAACATGAAAATGCATAATTATACCACTATCCGCTGGACTATAATTTTCCTCCGCGGTTTGCCTATCTCTTGATTATCCCCGCCCTGATGTTACCTGCACCACCGATGAATCTGGTTCAAATGGTGTACCCACAGTGAGATGATACGTGCAGGTCATGTTCCTCGCTAAAGCCACCAGTGCAGATGACATGGTACATGGTATGGGCAAGAACTCCCGCACCAGTTGTTTCATGTGGTTCTGTATACCTAATCCACTATCATCTAATTAATTAATTATCTTTAATTACTGTATGTATGTATGTATGTATGTATGTATGTATGTATGTATGTATGTATGTATGTATGTATGTATGTATGTATGTATGTATGTATGTATGTATGTATGTATGTATGTACAATGGGGTTCTTTTCTTTACAGTAATACTTTTCTCATAAAACATATGTGTATATTGATCAATTTGTTATAGATTATAATAACATTTCCCTTAATCAACATGATTGGTTTTACCATTGAATCAAATAGATATAGCTGACACTGTATTGATAAGTTTGACATTCGTAAAACAAAATACATGGCTTTAGTAACTCGTTGACAGAGATTTGATATCGATACTTTGAAGGAACACTTTCCACCAAAATATCTTCAAGACATGTATACACAATGATAGTTTTCTTTGCGTGTAACTAATTAGTTGCAATCTCCAATTGGGACATTCCCCTTTATTTATGGCTGTTGCCCTGATTAATCTCAAGTCCAGTGTCTGACAGTTGGAACGTCTAACTAATGGGAGCAACATACTAAACAGTCCATATGAAAGTAACATGGAGGCCATGTTGCACATTTGTTGTCGTTAATGACATCAGCAAAACTCATATATGACTGAAAATCATTTGAAACTGTACATCAGAAAATTAATCGTATGATCATATTGATATGGGCCTTCAAATTACATACACATGAAACATACGTTACACCGGTAAGTGTTTTTTCTTTCACACAGGTTAAAAAGACCACTGAGTTATCCGAATATCTTCCTTTGAACCGCCTAATTGCTTCTGGCTGTGTGAGCGTCCACAGCGAGTGTTTGTGGTAAATCTGTGGATTTTTTCTATGTATAAATTTGTAACATCAAGTCATTGTGTGTGGTTCTATGCCGCTTTTCCATCATCAGAAAATCACACTTCACACATGGCTTCACACATGGAACTTGTGTACCCCACATCTTTAAATCTTTTCGTGTCATACACTACATTCAGTCGCTAAAGTCGTATCCAAACAACAGAAAAAAGCAAAACACATCTGACATAGGGTTTAGTGCCTTTGCAACCAGGACATACGTGTCTATGGTTAGTAATTTTGTGAAAAAAGATATGCAAACTATGTCGAAAAAAGTGTAGTGAACACTTACAGGTAAGTGGTAGTCCGGCTTGGGTTCCCGATACTGAGGCGGGTCCATCCCTGAGGTAGACTCACGCTGTACGAACACGTTGCTATTCAATGTGTCCGACACTGACGTCTCTGCTAATTCAACGCGACTATACTCAACTAGCAGTTGTGTTAGTAACGATAAATGCTTCAATTGTCCTCGAGATCCACCATTCAGTAGTCTGGACTGGTCGGCTGGTCTTGCTTCATTGGTTGTTTTCAGAACATTATTTGTGTTCTGTTTATGTTAGGGTGCTTTTTCTCTGATTACATTTTAGGTATGGCATGTACATTTACCAAGACAAACTTCAGGCCAATTTAAGCGTTTATGTAACACCTGCATGATTGATTTTCGCATAATGTCATATGCATGTTTCTTCCATTGTATCATAGTTAATTATTACAGTTAAGTCCTTTATGTCAGCGCCGAGAAATAGTACCAGCATATCATCGTCGTTGTGCACATCTATTTTTACATATATATCTGCATCAACTTTATCAATGAGACTGGAGAAGAAATAGTCTTTGTCGGATATGGCTGTCATAGTCAAAGCAATGTCGATTGCAGTGGCTACATTCTTTTGATATTTTTGCTCTTGATCCGATTTTGAACAGAGTTGCAGGGGTTGTCTTAAATATGGATAGACATGGATGAGATAATAAAGATCGTGCATTTGTATTCGTGTGTGGAGTTTGCAGCAACGTGAGAGATCTGGTCTCTGTGTTAATCTTTCTCCAAATGTTTTGTTCATATTCCGAGAGACGTCTATAATAGTTCGCCAAACTGACTTACTTGGAAATGAACCGATGTAAATAAATTCCTTGATATAATGATCTAAGTAATATTTCTTAGCAGTGTGTAGGAGATTGCTACATATACTTGTCGGGCGGCTAGTATTGTCAGAGGAATGGATAGTGATATAAGCACAAAACACACATGTCGTTATTGGGTTGCAATCATTATTGCAGAGCCTTCCTAATATTTGTAATCTACATTTGTCTATGAAACCATTCATTGACCATATTCCTATGTTTGAAACAGACGAGTTTGTTGGGTGTCTTTTGCCCAAGGATTGTATGCGTCGAGCAAAATAGTGCTGAGTGCGTTCAATTATTTCGAGCTCATTACCGAATATGGCTGGTTCACACCCGTAAAAGCTTGTAACTAGAATCATTCGTTTCCACATGTTAACAACGTAGCTGGGTGGAGGTCATAGTTGTTCATGCCAAGCGATCGTACTGAATTTACACATTGCATTGCTTTTGAACAACAACGCCTAACTATTTTATTAGTGGCCTCAACAAGGTTGTATTTTACTTTATTATGGGTCTGGTGTGAGTTAAAAGAAACGAGGGACTTACGTTTAGAGGCGTTGTAGGTGAGTCTCCATTTGTGTGCATATAGGTGAACTGAATTAAGGGATGTCTAGGGGTTAGGGACAGGAGTGTAGTGTTATCGGCTAATAACATACAAGGTATGGTATCAGTGTTATTCTGGGTAAATGAACATCGTTACCTTTAATCGAGTTGTAACATAAATGCCAGCAAAACACATTTTCATAAATCTAAAATAAATTACAACATAGGCATGCAGTATATCAAAATGTACCATGGATGTTATAAATCTCAATAATATATCTATGCATAATAATAACCATGAACATAATCGCCTCTACCAAATCGAAGGTTTGTTGAAGACGGTATGTTTTCAACCCTCTGTGTGTGTGTGTGTGCGTGTGTGTGTGCGTGTGTGTGTGTGTGTGTGTGTGTGTGGTGACTTTAGTAAAAAACTACAAGATGGATTTCAATGAAACATACTAGATCTTTCGTATGTCCCAAAGACAAAAATCAGTTAGATGCTGAAGTAAGTACCCTCCTCAAAAAGGAAACGTAACAGCAAATTGGAAAAATGGTCTTAGTCAGTGTATGTAAATTAGTCTTACGTAAATTAACGAAATACGGTACAACACAAAATTTAGTAGAACAATACATTGGTATTTCGTGGTGCACATTTCCTAACACCGACAGTCCTCATAGTAGTCATCACTTCTGTTGATGTTACCACCGTGTATGACCATCTCTTACTGCGAGGCCTGCACAGCACCTCTTTGACACAGTTAGGATCGGTTGTTGGATGTTTCGTTGTGGAATCCTTCTTCAGTGTCCCCTGAAGCATGTTGAACAACCTTTTTAAGGGTCATTGACCTAATACGCGTTGACGTACACGTGTGTTGATCTGATCCCACAGATAATCAAGTGGTTTCAGATCCGTTGATCTGATGAAGGGGCAGGGGAGGACATTGATGATGTTATTGGTCAGGTAGTCCATTTTAGAGCGTGATGTGTGAGGTCTGGCATTGTTCTGTTAATACAGCTCCCTTTAAGGTGAACACTGAGGGTCCTCCCCAAGACAATCTTTGATTGTCCTGCTTATAATCGTCCAATGTCAATATTTCGGACGGCACTGTTGAGACGCCCCATTTTGTCTTCCGGTGGGGAATGTCTCAACGACTACTCCGATATGCAATCAAATATGTGTTTGCATGGTAGGCACCAAAGGAGCCAGTCGCTGCCGTGCAGGCTTTCTATGTTTGAGAAGCAGTCGGGGATCTCGATTTCTTCTGTAATCTGTAATCTCTAGTGGGAGTCACAAAGAGGGTGCATAGGGTATACCTTTGCTTTTCCAGAGAACGCATTTCTTGCTTCCAATTGGTCTAATACGCCACACTTGTAAGTGGAGTTGTCTGGTTCGAAAAGGATAGGTAGTTCTGATTGATCCTATTTGTTTTTCGGAACGTGGCTATGTTGTTTCTGTCTCCATATGTGCATGTATCTTGTAGTCTTTATTGCATCGGATTCGCATATATCACTTGAGATATGTCACACTTCTTCTCACCTCGAAGAGACACATTGCGAGATCGGATCTCGGCTTAAGCCGTTCTCAATACCTTGGTTCTCGGCATTTTGGTGTCGTTTTGTTCTACATATTTCCATACACCTTCATACCTCTAACTGGGGTGTATTTCTATATAGGTAACATGTGTGTGTGTGTGTGTGTGGGGGAGGGGCGGGGGGTGGGGGGGGGGGGGTGGGGGTGGCAGTTAGTTGTATATTGTATATGGAGAGCTTTCTAGCCCGTTTGAAGGCTTCTAGAGTAGTCAAACACGCAGAAAAGTAGCCTACCGCGATTTTTAGAAGGCACTGCGAGCTGAACTGGTCCGAAACGAACGAGGGTCATTATGCTCGAACCCCACTGTGTATACTACTGCATGTGTTGGACTACATATTGTCTTCTGTAACCGTAGGCTGCGTGTTGTATTTTGTTGTATCTTTCTGTACAAGGAGAATGGAAGACAAAAAGTCTTCCCATTGCTTTAAAATTGGTACACCTCCACTTGCTTTTCTCCCCACTACCTATACTACTTAGATGGAAAGCAGCACGTCGGCAGGGCAAATACTGGTTGTCATGATTTTCTTGGGTATCGGCAATGGACACCACTCACAGCATGTGGAGTGGGATTGGTCTCTCAGAGATTATATGTACAGTACGTTGTGTCTTTTTTTGTAATTAAAAATATATCATTATCACACATTTGCATTTTTTTTTTATTTTGTGAAGAATCTTTGATGTGTGTAATTTTCGCACTGTATAAGTTTGGACCATTTTTTCAACGAGCTAATATTTCTCAAAGAGACGCAACATGAACATACCCGCTGTGAGACTAGAATGGATGACTTTTTCTTTGCCTATTCAGTATTTACTTATTATGGACTGCGGTATCAACCGGTTTGACTTGTATAAAGTACTGATTGGCATGTCACCATGACAACAAGGGCAGTGACAGTGTGATTAAAATAATTTGCATTTTAAGGTTTCTCTTTTTATTCTTTGGGAAATGTAAACAATTTAATTTGAAAGAACACTGCAATGTTGTTATCATTGTTAAATGTTACTGTCAATGTTAATGACACTGGAATATCAATAAAAATGATGATCCAGGCGAAAAGTGCCTTCTGTGAGTTGTTCATGATATTACCGAGAGGCATTCTAGAGGGTATTTTATGATCACTTCAGTGGAACTGTTCAGAAATTCGCAGTCGGAATTTTCTATGACGTTGTGTTCAAATACTCCAACGATTTCTCAGTGCAAACAGCCACAGCTTGGTGACGTCACAAACGTCATTATGTTCGTTCTGGAGTACTGGACTCGTGGAATACAGTAAAATAATTAGTTGATGTTATGTAATGCGTTCTGAAAATAAATCTAAGCGTAAAGGAAGAGACGTTAAATCTTTATACACTCTCCAAAAAAGTAGGGGAACCATGAAGTCTGGTAGAAAGAAAACCCATTGAAGATCGTTACAATGACATTCATCATGCAGCAGCATCTCACGTTATCACCACACACACACACAAAGCATGGGAGGCACGTACACAATACGGGAGCCTCCTACACGTGCATGGGGTGTCATGAATCTTGACGTTTTTCAGGCCGGTCGGTGAATCACTGTAGACCATTTTTTCCGATAATTTTCTTGCATCCGTGCATGGTCAGGGTTTTCAGGGTCTGGAACCTGAAGTTTTCATGTCATACTCCAGTCAAGGGGGATAACTGAACGAACAGCTTTGCTTTCAATGAAATCCATGTGGTAATACATTCTCAAAACATCCATTATTATTATATCAACATTGATTCAATCTCATATATTTCCCGATTTCGACAATCGTACATTGAAAGTACAGTTCCCCTACTTTTTTTTAAGAGTATAATATTTCTGGCTGCTTGGATTCAACAGTGCATGATAGTGGGAATCCAACACACGTCACCTGCGAGAAATCGTTCAGCACAACCTGCAGGGTATTCGTCAAAACGACGTTAATTATGGCGCGTTTTCGATCAGTGGTCTTTGAAGCCATTGCGCTTTAGCCACGCGCAAACTGTAACGCAAATGGGCTGCGCTGCATAGAGAAAATGACCAGTCTTCTTATATGCGAGCGAAGTGAGCAAAGGTTGGCATCGTATTATCATCGCTTTGGTTCAAAAAATATTTTTCATGTCAATAAAATATCGCCACCATCATAAGTATATACCCATTTCTTCACTGGTTTTGTGCTCTCACATTTCCAACCCGATATTGAACAATTAATCATGTGAAATATTTTTTATTCAACAATTTAAGCGCATCTCTTGGTTTATCAGACCGTTCTACCCCTCCATTCCCCCTTCCAGCTTCCGGTTCAACGGAGTGAAGGAACAGGAGGGTATACTTACAGTTACCTCCCCTGCATCATTGGCCCATTACCCCAGAAGTATTTTTATGTAGAATCAATGTTACGAAAATAAAATTTCTGATATTTTAAATGTCGTGGCCTAATGCAAAATATTATGGAGCATCATAATTTTGTGAAAAAAAAGAACACGTGTCATCGGTACCCAACTGCGCTGATCGATGCTCACACTGTTGATCACTGGATTGTCTGGTCCAGACGTGATTATTTACAAACCGCCGTCAGAAGAGCTGGAATATCGCTGAGTGCTGCGTAAAACACAACTCTCTCATTCCCTTGTAAAAGAAACAG
This sequence comes from Haliotis asinina, assembly GCF_037392515.1. NCBI lineage: Eukaryota > Metazoa > Mollusca > Gastropoda > Lepetellida > Haliotidae > Haliotis > Haliotis asinina. The sequence goes on from NC_090286.1 coordinate 37,394,177, forward strand.
CCGACACAAGGATCAATGTCGAGTCACTGGTAATTATGTCCCAGAATTAACATTATTGTACGTTCGCTTCAAACAAGTGTCCGAACTGTGTTTTGTTCGTGGTGTGTATTTGATAGCTGGTCGATTGTACACGCCTGTCATTGAGAATACCCCGAATCGCCTTTGCGTGCTTACCTCCCTTTAACTAGTGCATTGGACGCACCTGATGTATTGGCTGCAGGTGTTGTATTGTATCAAGTTGCACAGCTTGTATGTGGAGAGCTTTTAGTAGGTGACAAAGGTTATCCCCGCTTCTTTGAACATGCGCTTAGAATAGTTTTAAGGAACTATCACTGTACAATGACATCACGCCAAAGTAATGTAACCATTGCGCAATAGGCCACCCACCACGCAGCCATATTGGGATAATATCCACCAGTGCAAATGTACGCTAGATGCTACAGGGATCCTTATTTCACCTGACGTGTCTGAAATCGGAAACCCCTTTTGTCATTCAGGCAGTGCAGAACCTACGCATTTAAGCGACTACTCTCATTCGCAGAAGCTGGTCTTAATATACACCCGTTTGAAAATAGCACAAACTATTCACATAACTGTTCACCTATTCACATAACTGCAGACAAAGTGCAGTTATCAAACTCGTACACTAGACGATGCCCGAGGCCGATAAAGGATCATGAGATATCCACTGGACCCAGATTCTATCCCATTTTAACATGTCGGAGGGACTGTTGTTCGAGAATGGCGTATGAATGGAACTGTCAGTTAATTAACTGATTGATTAAACCTTCCGAAAACGTTCTGAAAATATGTGACAAATAATCATCATGCTCCGGGCTTTACATAAACGTTGAACTTGGCATACAGTGTGTTTTGGTAAACATAGCCTAACGCCAACTGCTATTGTCACGCCGTATTGGTAGAGACACCACTGACGCGGAAACATAGCGACGAGTTAGTACATCGTGAGTTTACCTCAGGGATGGACATGTTCAGGACTGACCCGCCTCAGTATCGGGAACCCAAGCCAGACTACCACTTACCTGTAAGTGTTCACTACACCTTTTTAGACATAATTTGCATTATCTTTATTTCACAAAAGTTCTATCCATAGACATCGTGTTCTGACTGTAAAGGCATTGAACCCTATGTCAGAAGTGTCTTGCTTTTTCATATTGTGTGGATACGATCTTGGCGATTGAATATAGAGCATTGCATACAGACTTGACGATATAGAGATAGGTTTGGGGTCACGATGTGTGAAGCCAATTTTCTGATGTATCTCGCTTTGATGTAGATAGTGCTTTCGGCGGCGTAAAACCACACACAAAGACTTGATATTACAAACACATGTTTAGAAACCACGGGCATAAATCCATAGGTCTACCTTACACACTCACTGTGGACGCTCAAACAGCCGAGAACAGTAGGGTGTTCAAGGGAAGATGTTAGGATAACTCAGTGGTCGTTTTCATTGGTAAAGTACAATATAAGGTAAATACTTATATTATGTTTCTTCGTCAGTCTTTAACGCTAAAGTTTAAATCTTTTTATCAATATGCATATGATCATAACACTATTTGTCCGATGTACAGTTTCAAATGTTTCTCAGTCATGTGATAAGTTTACTGTTGTCATTATAGAAAGAGTGCATCATGACTGCTGTGTAATGTTCACATGGACTGGTAAATGTGTTAGACATAGAGGTTCAAGTCTGGAGTCGCCACGCCTGACTGACCTGTTTACTTATACTATACACTCTGTTCAGTCACCCATGAAGAAAGTACATGTATCACAGGAGGCGTCTCACAACGAGTCTCACCACAAAGCACCGACCGCGACATCCTATAGGCGATTATGGGACAGTTCAGTTTACGTTCCTAAACCTACTGGCGGTGACTCAATGGTATATGATAACATACAATATACATTCAATAAACATCAATATGACATGATGCTAATGCAATATTCAGCACAATAATGAATTTAATTGTGCAATAATCCGGGACGTTTCAAAGTGGATATGTATGTTATATGATTGTGTTTTACGTAGGTTATGTAAATTGGGCCACACGAAAAACTGGTGCAGGAGTACGCGCCCAGAACGTGTCTGCATAGGTTGTGTTCACGAGGAGCACTATATGCGCGTATCATCCCACTATGGATACATGACTTGAATTAGAGGTATCAGTGGTGTAGGTAACCCCAGGGAGGGGATAACACATGTTTGGCTAACGTCATATTTTCGGACGAATCTTGGCCTCCAGTACCGAAGGAATCGAGCCTGGACATGTCCTAATCAGCGTTGTACCACCATTCCACACACAGTGATCTCGCTGCTAGTCTCAGTACAATTTGAACAACAATTGCATTGTACCAAGGTGACAGCGGTATACTGATCAGAAACATGACTCGAAGTATGCGTGCTGGTCAGGAGTTTTACTCGATGTGAGTAACCTTGGCTGTGAACTGCAAATTTTGAATTTTACCTCCTTCATCTAGTGTGCGCGACCACACAAACCGTAGAAACCTGTTAGATATGACTTCCCGCTCTCTACAGACCATTTTCATTTGTCAGTACCATATGAATAGGAAGATATGTCGCGATGATTCCTATTGTACGTTAATATTATTTTTGGTGCTACCATTCGCCCCGGGCATGACCCGGGAAAATCCGGACCAGAGTAGGCCTTCAGCAACCCATGCTTGCCACAAAAGGCGAATATGTTTGTCGTAAGAGGTGACTAACGGGTGGTCAAGCTCGCTGACTTGGTTGACACATGTCATCGGTTCCCAATTGCGCAGATCAATACTCATGCTGCTGATTACTGGATTGTCTGGTCCAGACTCAATTATTTACACACTGCCGTCATATAGCTGTGTGGCGTAAAACTAAACTCACTCACTCGAGCATGAATCGGTGTCAGTTTTGAGACATTCAGCGACTACTGTTTCCTCCTGTGAGAACATCAGTTAGAACATCTACTATTTTCAACAGAGCGAATCTTTTTTCCTCGGTTTTAGACCCTATCGTAACAAAGGTCACTGTCATCGCTTCTCTGCAGGTATAACCTCTCCCCCATGCCATTGATATAGGATTTAATAGTATGGAGACAAACCTCCTGAATTAGTGCATCTGCCAAGACGTATCTTATGGCCCATATGCCCGGCGTTCGTAGAGCCACGACCGACTTCTTTTTTGATATCGTTGAACTGATGAAACCGAAACTAGTGTGTGTCCACCACTGACAGTTTGTTTGGGAAATTCTGATCCTGTTTACAATATGACCGCCATGGCAGACATGCAGTATAATATTATGGATATCATCAGCCGATAATGATGTCAGATATGCAAATGGCAGTAGGCGGATGGGGGTGGGGGAGGGGGTGGGTGGGTGGTTGAGGTTACTGTTTGCTTATCAAATATGTAACCAAACGATTGATCACTTAAACAATGCAAGGAATACGAGCTGAACTGCAGGGCCAAAGCAAGCGTAAATCAATGTTCGAAGGTGCTTAGTTTGAACAAACAAGAAATAGTTAATCGATGTTGAAATTACTGATTCTGATATAAACGCCCTGGATTAAAGTGTGCAGAGGCAGGGGGGTAGGGGATAAAACGTTCACTCGATATGTAATCTCAGGTTCGATCCTCATCAGGACTACTGTGTGTGAAACATTTCTTGTGTCTCTGTCGTGATGCTGCTTTAATATTGCCAACAATGGTGCTAAACTATACTCATTCCCTCACTCACTTAACTTTTCGGTGTTTAACGACTGTTGTCAGACTTGTATCGTTGGATAATGTTTGAAATCATTGTTTTGGTCACATACAATATACATACAATATTCAAGTGCAGAATTAATTTATCTTGGACTTATCTGGATTATTCTCAAGAACGAGACTTTTTAAAAGGGTTAATTTTAGTGTGCGTCATATTGATGACGTAACGAAAGGTAATAGACACACAATTCCTTCAGAACGTGTTTCACTCATTTCTTCTCAGAATATGTTCAAGGACATTTGCCCAAACTCAGTATTGGTCTCCCCTAAATGGGCTCTACTAATATGTACCCCTAAATGGGCTCTACTAATATGTAATTGACTGAACTCCATAAATATATTCTTTAATCGAGAAGCTGAGTAGAAGCCCAATTTCTCATTAGTCATTGTTGTTTTTGTGGAAACTATGTGGAAATGCCTACCATTCGGTAAGTGTGTGTATTTGCTGAGGGGCGGTCGACAAGCCTGGAAGTTAAGGCGTTCGCTCGTCCCACCGAAGGCCCGGGTTCAATTCCCTACGTGGGTAGAATGGGTATTTACGGTGTCCCTCGTCGCGATATTTCCGGAGCATTGCTAACGGCGCAAGACCATACTCAGTGGTCAGTACATATTCAAGTGAGGTACAGCACCCTGGTACTTTTGTTCTATTGAAACAACTTGTCGAGATATGTGAAGAAGAAACTGGCATCTGAGGGGGACTTGGGTTATTGAAGGGAATCTGAAAGGGATGGAGGCTATTGGGGGAGGGGGAGGGGGTGGGGGTGTCGTTAAGAAATAGACAGTGACCTCTATCTTACTACCATAGTGTCCGCTATGGTCACAGCTATAAAGGGTGGGTGTGTTGTCCTGTTTTTCACGACCGCCAAGCCATTAGGGTAATAGTTGATCGATCTACGCACTCTAAACATCAATGTGATGTGCTTTAGACCATGACGACTACTCTCGGGGTGTAAAGACTACATGTATATACAAAATAGCTTCGGCATGACTAACTCCTTCCATCGCCATTGTGGAAGTTGAATTAGAGATATATATGTGACAACACGACATTCTGGATGTCAACATTAACGTGAATGAAAAACAGGGCATGATTGTTGGACACTAATCGTGTTGGGACAATTGGTAACGTTGTGGTAATAACATTTCCTTTGGGTATAGATATGACCGTTGAAATAATCATTTTGATGTGTCACCGTGTGCTTGTGAAAGCTTTTAATTTTGTGTAGAAGGAGGTAAATACCCTTTTGGGGATGAATTCTAAAAGCAGTAGAGGAACAGTCAGCTGACAAGCCATTACCATTACACAAGCAAGCATACGCGGATATTACAATGTCCTTATGTACATTCGAGATAACAATTATCTTTATAATGTGTAAAACAACAAAAAAATACCCAAAAATAATGACGATAATCATCAAGTCTACTATGGGGCTTCATATTACATTATCAGATTTATCAGACTTGTTTCTGCATTGAATGAGTGTGGGATGAACATTTTCGATCCAAGTAAATTCTCCAAACAAATGTAGCTTGGGCGTGGAGTCATCCCTCAGATGACATCCTTACCTTCTCAACTTGCCTTAACCTATTTAGTCATGTGGTCAAGGTGTCCGGCTTCAAATCAGAAGGTCCGTGGTTCGAATCCCAGCAGGGGACTGTCGACGGGTTATGAATTCAATAGTTTCTGCGAGTTTCTGATCCTTTTCATAACATGTTATGCATATATACCTCTTTTTACTTTGTCTTTCCGTCTACCCGTCACTTATTGTTAATGTATTAGACGTCACTGAAGTGGGTAACAAAAGGTACTTTGCACCTCTCTGAAACGTGATATCTTGGACAAGCGAGACATAAAAATTACTTATGAAATTTCAGTAACAAATGACAAAACACGACAATAATGAAATTCATAACAAATTTATGTTATATTGCTAGTGATTTTAGATATAATCGGTGTATTCCATCAGACGTTTCTGCCCATGACGATTCAGGGTACACACGTGACTAAGACGTCTTTTATCTCGATGAAGCAGCGTGCTGACAAGATAGTGTTAGATAGTAATATGTGCTATATTTCGGATAGCACTTCCTCAATGGTGTGGGGCGGTTGGGTAGTCTAGTGGTTAAAGCGTACGCTAGTTTGTAGGTTGTGTCCCACATACGAACCCACATTCCCAGAGTCACGTACCTAATCGCCAGCACCCCGCAAAGTCAGAGACTCAACTCACTCAACCACAGTGGCGTCTGTCCACAAAAAATTAAGGTGACAACTGGTAGTCGACTTCGCGTACTTTGTGTACCCGTCTGACAAATGCAAATTATGACTTTCCCTGCAGTATTAGAAACTGCGCTTTAATGATAAAGTGTTATCCCAAATATACTACCAATCAAAAGTTTAGACTCACTGGTGTACATGTAGCCACTTACTTCAGTCAACTATTCTAATCTAGATTGAAAAATAATCCCTACTGTTTCACCGTACTGTTTATACATGAACTTATAAAATGTTAAACAAATTCGTAACGTTGAAATGATTATTGTATGCGTTCAATAAATGATGAAACTTGGTGAAAAAAAGGCGAATTCTTATGAAAAACTTACTCAAAACGCAGCTGTTCACATGTATGATATTTGCACCCGCTCTTTTTCAGCAATTTGATGCATGATCTTTATGCAATTATTCTGGCTAAGGTTTGCAGTTGGTTCCTGCAAGTTAGTGGTGATAGATGTCTGTAGTGGTGAGAGATAGTGGTCTTAGATGTAACCATATAATATATGTATGTATGTATGTATGTATGTATGTATGTATGTGTGTGTGTGTGTGTGTGTGTGTGTGTGTGTGTGTGTGTATGGATGGATGTAAGCATGCACGCATGCACGCATGCATGTATGTATGTACGTGTGTGTCTTTGTGTCTGTCTCTCTCCCTCTCTGTGTGCGTGTGATATATATATATATATATATATATATGTGTGTGTGTGTGTGTGTGTGTATGTGTGTGTGAGAGAGTCCGTGGATTGTCTGACCAATTAGTACTCTCTAGTATCTGCCCTTGATGATGACAAGATCCAGTCCATGATAAACCGGCAGAATTTGGGTCAGTGGAATGTAGGAATTCTTAAAAATGTAGCTGAAAAGAATCTTTTTCAGTTCAAAAACTGAAATCAAAGGATTACAGTTAGATAACGTTTACCGGTACAGTTTTGTTGTCTGTGGTTTTTATGTGTGTGTACACATACATAGTGAGTGTTTAAGTGAATGCTAAGTCACTACTGTATGAAAATGGGAAATGAAAGATTTAATTTCTGCCAAAAACATAAAACATAATTGATGATCATAACCTTGCCTTCATTTCACTAGAGGCCGACATACCATGTTATACCTTCGTTATTAAGTCATCACTACCCACAAATATCTGTCGTCAGTGACAGGATCCAGTCCAAGATAAACCATTACCCTGGAGCAGAAAGAAGTGAGTGAGTTTAGTTTATGCTGCACTCAGCAATATTCCAGCTATATGATGCTGGTCTGTAAATAATCGAGTCTGGACCAGACAATCCAGTGATCAACAGCATGAGCATCGATCTGCGCAATTGGGAACTGATGACATGTGCCAACCCAGTACCCGTTAGTCACCTCTTAAGACAAGCATGGATTACAGACGACCATTATTCTGACCCGGACCTTCACGGCTTGAATGGGAAGTAGGAATTATTAAAGCGAAACAAGAATACCTAAATCAAAAGATGCACAGTTAGATGAGGTTTACCCGGACCTTTTCGCCCGGACGCTGATAGCAATCATATACTCTGTGACCTTTCAGACAGAATAAACGTCCATACCGCATTCTTTCCGGGGTTTCACTCAAACAGAGAGAAACGGGAACTGAATTAATATGAGTATATGGAAAGTTGGGCGCTAAAATTGTACACCTATGGTGCCTAACAAAGAAACGAGCTCTATTCTACGATAAAGGTGCAAGATCATTCGGCCAGTACCCCACTGATGGTTATAACCAGACATCTGATGGTTATAACACATTAAGAGCAACGGCCCGCTAGTTTGCCAGCTATAGTCAGTTTTCATTGAATAGTCTCATTTGGGTGACGTGAGCATTTCGCAGACTGATTTCGAACTCGTTAATTACAAAGCACCAGATTTGTTTTGAGTGCATTAAATTTCTAGTAACTAATTTGATTGAACTTGAATTATTTAGCTAAACTGAGTGAAATGATTATTTCTGTCATGGTGCCTGTATATAAAGAACGCAAAATGGCAAACGCACAAGTTAACATGAAGTTCATTTCAGATTCAAGGGGAGGTAGCCTCTATGTCTATCAAGGTCACAAGTTTAGGGTTAAGAGCACAAAAAGGGAGCAGGTTCATTGCAAATGTTCAAAGACATAACCGGGAACAGTCCGCTCGTTCACAAAAAATCAACATCGAGGACGAAGTTCAGACTCGATAAATCGTTCAAACACAGTAGTGGGTAGGTCAATCACTATTCAGACTCGCCCAGTCATCTTTGTCATATGGGCCAGTGGACTGAGGAGCCAAGTGGTTGCGGCGTTCGCGCGTCACTCTGAAAACCCGATGGGTACAGTGTGTGAAGCCAATGTCTGGTTCCCTCGCCTTGCTGGGATATTTGCTAAAACCACACTTACTCACTCTTAGTCAAAGGTAGGATGGGTGTGCGTGCTTTCATTGTGATTTTACGAATGCCCCACAATTAGGCTCGGGGTGAACAGTTGACCTATCCACACATCTAAACACCAATGGATTTACTTCTGCCCTAAACCTTAACGACCACTCTCGTTGCTGAAATTTGCAAATGTATATATATTAAATGGTGCATCGTCATCACTCACTCACTCACTCACTCACTCACTCACTCACTCACTCACTCACTCACTCACTCACTCACTCACTCACTCACTCACTCACTCACTCACTCACTCACTCACTCACTCACTCACTCACTCACTCACTCACTCACTCACTCACTCACTCATATAGTCCCTTAACTGGTTATTTACATTGTGTCGTATTAACTGTATTTCTCCTCCAGACTCCCAAGGTTTTACCAAGCGACAATGATGAGAAAGAAAAGTCACGTGGTAAATGCATCACGTTCTTCACGTACTTTGCAGAAACTACCTCGTTTATGGGAATACCCAAGATATGGGCGTCGCCACGACTAGTATTCAAGGTAAGCTGTAGTTTTGAGACATTTTTGAATGGAGGATAAGGTTACTATCTTTATTAAAGTACGCCATATGTTATAAAAATGTTTGATGTTATAAACTGGTGGCTGATAGAAAGAGTGAGTGAGTGAATTAATATTTAACGTCACATCGGCAATATTTCAACCATATCGTTACGGACTGATAGAAAGAGCATCCAACCATACCGTTAGAGAATGAGGTAACATTAAATCAGTCACCTACATCTGAGAAGTGGATTTGAAAGGAGGGCGCAAGCAAATCTTGTCCCTTTTTCCATAGTGGACACTGGACCACGCGAGTCGAGTTTCTGAAAATGTCTTTGAATTTAAAACCGGAGTGAGTGAGTAAGTGAGTGAGTGAGTGAATTTAGTTGTAATTTTAGCAATATTCTAGAAATATCAAGGCGTGTGACACCAGAAGTGGGCGTTACACATAGTATCTATGTGAGGAATCGAACACGGGTCTTCGGTGTGATGAGCGAACGCTTTAACCACTACTCTACTCAACCGCCCCCTATAACCGGAACTCGTTTCTAGGGCAATACATCACCTTTGTGCAAGCACTTCTCTTTAAAACAATACGTACTGGTGCATTTTGATGAAGAAATGTGCTGTTCTTAACGTGTGTATTCAATAATGTATCTGAAACCCTATCCAAGAACATTATCTGATATATCTGCACACAAAGTAAATTTTACGTGAATTAAACAAATTAAAACTGAACTGATTAATCACAAGTGTGCATTGTTTTAACTGCTGCGAGCGTGGGTAATAAAATTTATATAATTAATAATATAAAACTAGACATGTTTGTATGCGCTACTGTAAAAATGCAACGAAATATGAAAACGAAAAATATGCTTACATAACCAAACATCTGAAACGTAACTATTAGCTGGGAATTTTAAAGCGAATACTTTCATAAATAGGTATTCGAATCTTCACTTGTTGATCGGTTCTATAGAATCATAATGTCCGTTTCCAATACAGGCATAGATTGTGGTTGAAGGACCTTTACGTTCACAGCCACGTGTAGAAATTACGGATTGTCACCAAACGTTAATCGATATGACTAATTGACGCCGCAGAAGTACTCGTAAAAAGCTGCGTTTCAGAAGCCTTTGATCGAGGGATCGAATCCAACATTTATTTTTATAGGTTTGTCAACACCATACCCGCATTATATGTTTAATTGTTTCACAACAGGGCTTCAACAACAGAAAACCTGTTCAAACTCACGGAAACTTTTATACTCTCTACTGTAACAAAGTTAGTCTGAAAATTTCAAAGTTGATGAGTTTTTCATATCCTCTTTCAACTATCCTATCAGTGCTACAAAGAAGATGGCAGCCACTCCAAAGAGAGTTTTTCATAAACATATCTGCGTTTTCTTTTCAGATTATGTGGACGTTGTTCTTCCTTGGGGCAACAACAGTGATGATCATTCAGCTTGTCGAATTATTCACGACGTTTAACAAGTACCCCATTAAGACGTCGGTGAAACTTGGCTTCACTGCACTGCCCTTTCCCGCCGTCACCATCTGCAACATGAACCCCATCAAGCTGTCCCAGGCGAAGTGGCTCAGTTGCGAGCTTCAGAAAACCCTCCAACTCCCCACTGAACACCAGAGTGAAGTACGCCTTTATGGATATATAGTTCCTATTACAATCCCTGTTGCTATGCATGGGTGCTAGGCAAAGGTGTTTCTTTCCCTGGTTTCTCTGAGAGGCTGCTTGTTTCTCTGTCTGTAGATTACGCTCACTTTATCATTTTAAACTTTTATCTTAACTGTTCGTGTGTTTGGTATCGCTGTTCTGCGATAACTTATTGATTGGTGCGACCCGTGAAGGTCAGGGTTAGAAATGGTCTTCAGTAATACATGCTTGGCGTAAGTGGCGACCAACGGAATCGCGTAGTCACGTTGGCTGACGCATGCCATTGTATCCCAACTGCTTAGATTGATGCTCATGCTATTGACCACTGGATTGCTTGGTCGCGATTATGAAATATTGCATAGTACAACGTTAATCAACAACCCAGCCAACGCAGTGTTCTCAAATGATTTTGTTTGATAATGACAATTGAAATCTGATGGGCGTACCTTATGTAGGGGTGTTGAATACTTTACCATCATATTTATTTATTTATTTATTTATTTATTTATTTATTTATTTATTTATTTATTTATTTATTTATTTATTTATTTATTTATTTATTTATTTATTTACATAAATGTATCAGAACTCGGATTATTAAAATACAGTAAATTTCAGGTAAAAGAATAGAAAACGCACCAGACTACTTTCGGCTTCGCTGAGAAATGTTTCTCTATATTTTAGGTCCACACAAAGCAATTATAGCAATTGCCTCTGAAAACAGACAGTTACACCTCTCCACAAACAGATGTTATGTCTCTTATCTTTATGTCTCTGAAGGAATGTGCGAACATCACAGACACCCTGAACTTGAACGAGTTCACGGAGACTGAATACTTGTGCGACGAGAGTGGATGTTACGAGGAGGAAGTAGGTGGTCTGGACACCTTCTATGTGAGGAGGGAACTCATTGCCCACTATCTGGCAGCAGAAGAAATGTAAGAAAAACAAAAAAAACCATGTCTTAAAACGAAAACTGTTTTACCATACTACTGAAAAGACCTTAAGACATACCCGATTCATTCACGTTTCTATATTAGTTATACTTTAGATTTGACAGAATAACTTTTGCAACAGGAAAGAAGGCCTCCCTAACTCTATTCTGATAACGACATCCTGTGATATTCTGGTTATGCCATCCTGCGATATACTGGTAATGCCATCCTGGGATATTCTGGTAATGACATTCTGCGTAGTCTGGTAATGAGATCCTGCGATATTCTGGTAAACTCAGCTTCTTCTTTTTAGCGAGGTTCGTAAAGCAGTTGGCCATGACCTTGAAACTATGCTCTTAGAGTGTTCCCTCAATGGACGGAGCTGCGATGCCAGGTAGGCAAAATGTTCAATGACCAGGGATACAACATTTATGTGAATATACGTGATGATAATAGAAAAGGCTAGTTCTCGATAACTCCCGAGCTTCCATCATTCAACATTGTGTATACATATCAGAATATTGTCACGACAACAATTGTCGAGTTATTTGATTAGCATCTCCACAATTTTAGGCTTCAGTTGAATTGTTATTTCGCTGCAGCGATGCATTTTATTATCTCCGGAAATTATTTACTAAAGTGAATGGGTGAGTTGGTAAGTGAGTGTGGTTTTATGCCGCTTTGTGCAATGCCCCAGCAACATCACGACGAGGTATTCATAAAGAGATGTACACTTGCCTTTGTCATGAAAATATGCAACAAATACAAGCATACATGTACTATTGTGGGGAATCCGATTTACCTGACCTGAAAAATAGAGATTGAAAGCATTTTACTGGAAGCAGAATCCTGTTAATGCTTCAAACGTTTCTATCCAGCAACTTCACGGAATTTCTATCCAACGATCTTGGGAACTGCTTCACACTCAAGAGCAAAGGGTTACAGTCAACGAAAAGCGGACCAGAATCAGGTAAGGAGCAGGGATGCAACCACAACCACGTGACAGCACCTGACCGTCCCAGGTGTTACCGGGACAAGGTCGTGAGAAGCGTCGTTTGAGGCGATTAACGGGATCGGGATAGCTGACTTGGTTGACATATGTCAAGTCATCGTATCTCAGTTACGTAGATCGATACTCATGCTTTTGATCATTGGATATTCTGGTCCAGACTCGATTATTTACTGTCACAAGGCTAGAATATGGAGTGCAGCGTTAAACAGCCAACCAACCACCCATCCCATCCTGGGATGCTTTTCTGAGTTTGAATCCCTAGTGTTCCCACGCTTTATCCACCTGAACTGTCGCTGAACGTGTGTCTGGTTTCATGTTTGTATTCCGATCGACTGGCGTGAGTGGTAATACTGCACGCTGCTAAATCGTGCTGAGTGACAGATACTTAGTTCTTTGCACGAACGTGTATAGATGTTCAGTAAATAGATGCGTTCTAACAACACTAAAGCCACACCCATTTCGTTTGTCTAACACACGTCTGTGGACAATTTTGTGCAAATGGAGGAATCGTTATTTTTCATGTTGCATCACCTTGGATACAACGTCATCAATTAATGTGCTCTGAGATAATAAGATAGAACTAATGTTTGTTGGCAGAAGGGGTGTTGTTTACAGAGGGATGTTTAAGTCAGATAACACACCGTCCGCCCTCTTATTCTCAATTCAGAACGGATGGCCAAGTTGTTCATGTTTCCATTTTGCTGTGTAGAGTTGCGTCCCTTGTGCACGCCAGAAACCCGTGATTGAGGAATCGAATCGCTGTCACCAGGTTGGCCAAAGTCTTAGAGATAAGATAACTTCGGGCTTTACTAAAGTACTGTTTAAAGAGGTGTTAAACCCAACCAACTCTAATTCACAGGGACAGTTACATGTTCATGCAATCAACAGCTGCAATACACATACAGCGAGTTGTAAGGGCCTATGCCAAGCACGTCCTTGTTTCTGTAAATATGTATGCCATTTTGCTTCACCAACCTTTGGAGAAATACACCATCTGTTCAACTTTTGAGCAAAGGTTATAATTGACCGATATATTTCTAACGGAAACAGTGCAGGCTATTTTGCGTACTGATTTTACAGCTAGAGCACGTTGTTTATTCTGATTTGCTGAAGAGAACGTAATAATAATAGGACCACTTATATAGCGCAGGGACAGGCTCTCAGCATATAACACCATGGACATTATTACCCGAGATAACCCTAGCTGCCTGTAAGGCGTAAGAAGGTTAATAGTCATATGCCTTATCATTCCGGGTACCCATTTTCTGCTTGGTGAACATTTTTGGCAGTTTTCAAAACACCCGCACCCACGGTGAGTCCACATGTATACTTCGCTGTGTGGCAGGACTGATGTCCTAGACACGCTCAGGAGTCAAGCTGTGACAAAAACGTGACTCATCCAAGGACTCTTGTGACCTTCAATCTATACACAGAACCACACGTCACCATCACGCCTCGCTACACACACAGCTACGGTCGTTGGAAATGATTTCAATCACTTGTTTGTGTGGTTCAGATTCACACAGTGAGTGAATAAATATAGTAGTAGGTCGTTGTTAGTAATATCCCAGCAATATCACAACGGGGAACGCCAGAAATGGGCCTCACACTTTGCAGCCATGTAGGGAATGAAACCCGAACCTTTCGTCGTGACGAGCGAACGCCACCCCAAAATTTACAGACAGCACATTCATACTTGACATATTGCCAGGAAACCGACGGGTGTAATCATGATAAATATATATGGTTTTTCCAGTAATGTTTATTTTTTGTGGATGTTTCAACCAGGGCTATCTATGGTTATCAATCTCGAGTCCGAGGAATTTATCGACACTTTCAAGACGGGCTACGGCCTCAGGGTGGTGATACACGACAACGGGACACGCCCCTTTCCCGGGTCTGAAGGTTTCACGGTCTCGGCGAATTCTGAGACAAGTATTGCGATGAAGCTGGTACGTCTTTGCCATGTATACTTCCTGCAACTGCTTTACATCCCTCTCCTAAATTTTCTTTGACTTTAACTCTACCTTTGTTCGTATCAATTGTCTCACCGTCATTCTAGAAGATGGCGAGTCATAAATGAAACATACAACTTAATGTTTATTGCATAGAGCGGCGCATGGATTTCGATTCTTATTTAAAACTTTAGCTTGATAAACTCACTCGCTCACAATTGTGCCTACGTCGTAAGTACAGTTTTTACTGTGAAATATCTTTTTGTGCACATGTGCTAAGTGAATATACTTTGAATGTTTCAGCAGAGAACTTATAATATCGGGTTATTGCGTCATGCCTCAAGCCATAAGCATAATGGTCTCTTTAACATCCCTTAGTACCAGGGTGCGCGTTCTCCCGAGACATCTAAATGTATATTTGTTGTTTGTTCTTTCCTGGTGATATCAGGTAACGATTCAACGACTCGGGGGAAAGTACGGCAAATGTAATGACAGCCAGATTTTCAAGACGAAGTTTGGCGTACCGTACACAGAGAGGGTGAGTATGGGCCTACATACAGCCGAGACGAAGGATGTGTACACAGCGTTTCTGTAAAACAGTTTTATTGTTGTATTGTATCGAGAGAGAGAGAGAGAGAGAGAGAGAGAGAGAGAGAGAGAGAGAGAGAGAGAGAGAGAGAGAGAGAGAGAGAGAGAGAGAGAGAGAGAGAGAGAGAGAGAGAGAGAGAGAGGGTGTTTGTACGCACTCTGTCTGTAAACCAGTTTTATTGTATTGTACAGTTTCAGTGTAAACAGAATTTCAGCTATGTTCAAGATGAAGTACGACAGATCACCCACATTTCTGAAACTGAACCGAGAGTCGTGTGCATGTATAAAGTTAAACATGAGTGAGTGGGTTTAGTTTTACGCAGCAGTGAGCAATATTCCAGCTATATGACAATATGGTAAACAATCGAGTCTGGGCCAGACAATGCAGTGACCAACAGCATAAGAATCGATCTGAGCAACTGGGAACCGATGACATTTGTCAAACTAAGTCTGCGAGCCTGACCATTGAATACTTATTTTACCCCGGACCTTCACGCGTCAGTTAAACATGAACTTAACAGAGAATGCAGGTAGAACATTCACACAACAACCTACTCGCGGGGCAAAATAGGTCCGAGTGGCAGAAACACAAATCCAATTACATCCAAATCACAGGGTAATGCTTGTTATTCAGGGTTTCTGTTACAAAGTCCTCTCCCCTTTGTTGTATGACTGGGACCAACAATGAAAGGATGGGGTTGTCAGGTGCAGTGACTTGGTTGACTGCGGTCATTGTTCAATGAAGGTATCGTTTGTGTTCAAAACACGGATTTGTTCTTGGCCAGTTTCCCTCATTTGCATATGTTTAGCTGATGTTGCGTCAGATAAAGCAACTAAAACAACAGACGAACGAAAGAAGAAGTCTGCAGGATGATTCACTATTTAGTGGATCCATTAAATATACACATAGAACAAAGTATCGCAACACGATGTATTTCTTATAGTATCATTGCGTTACCATATATATTATATATATATAATTATAGGGGAAATCGAAGGTGTTGCGATACTTTTTCACGTAACTCTTATTGTTAATGGCATTATCTGTTTGTTAAGAGAGAAATTACCACGTATTTTTCAGTTTGCAAAGTGACTTGTGGCTACCTTGTATGTTTGTTAACTGGTGTTAATGTGTTGTTATTTACAAGGCGTGTCGGGAGTTTTGTCAACGAAATCTGGTGATAGATGTATGCAAGTGTCGACCGGAGGATGAGAGTCAACTCAACAGCTCTGTTAAGATCTGCAACAACAACAAAGGTTAGTCGTCTAGGAAATGGTTAAGACCTCTGCAAAGACATGCACCTCTAAAACAGGAATAAGTTAAGGGTTCACAGATATGTCGGTACGTCTATCACGTTAGTGAGTGAGTTGAGTTTTACGCCGCCCTTTGGGCTATTCCAGATATATGGCGGCGGTCTGTAAATGATGGAGTCTGTAACAGATAATCCAGTGATCAACAGGATGAGCGTCGACCTAGGCAAATGGGATACGATAACACGTGTCAACCAAATTACCGAGTCTGACCACTATATCCCGTTAGTCGTCCAACAACATGGATTGCTGAAGATTAATCAATACATGAACCATTAATACAGGTGTGAGTGGGGGTTTGGGGTTTTCACTTTAAACCAATCCGAATACTAGTTATTCATTTGCACTGACCTATACAATAAATGTTATCAATTTAGACCAGTTTCTAAATAGAGCTGTGAATACATGAGCGGACAATGTATAGAAATTATGTGCAATCAAAATGGTTAAATGTGTGTGAACTGATAAAAGTAGTCTAAACCTTACACTGTCCTGTCTAAACTATACACTATCCCCTTCAGAGTGGAACTGTCAGGACCGAGTGCACAACAAGTATGTGTTGGACAGTGGTAAGGGAGTGAATCTCTGCAATTGCGGCACCCCTTGTGTGTGAGTACGATTTTGTCAACACCAGTAAAGGCCATAGCTCTTTTATTGTTACCTTGTTTACGCAATACCAGGTTTCATTCAGCATGTGGATCTGTCTTTTTCGGTAAACACCGCTTTGAACAGTATTTCACTCATGCTGAGGGGCAGATTCGGTTGAAATATAAAGATTTTACTGAAGGTGATTGTGGAGACGTTACGCTAAGACTTTTTGTCATATATACTATTCCAAAACGAGAAACGCTTAACCCAGAAATATTTTGTGAAAATGTAGTTTCAAACATGCAATACCCTTCCACAAATATGCTTTAGTACATGAATATTTGCATCCACTAAGATGAAGGATATGTCTGTATAACCAAGTGGATAATTTCAGATAAACCATTTTCAAGTTTCGTCGACCTTGAAAGAAGTGTCTGTACCTGTTGTGCCCCCCTCTACGGGCACGAATAACAGTTCTCACACGCTTTGTCCTAGACTCGATCAGACATTGTATAACTACTGTGGGGGAACTGGGGTGTCGGGATTTGGGGCGATGACTCATATAGCAGCACGGTTACACCAGTGTAGTACCCAGAGGTACCGATCTTGGACTGCAGTGGTCACACGGGGTCTTCTTGTACTTGGGCGGACATTATAACGCCTGTTTGGTTGTAACGAGCAGCGAGCAGTGATATCGTTCTCTGACTGACATTCAGTCGTAACATATGTTATATTGTGGATATATTTTCATAGTACAGTACAGATTCTAGTACTTGTTTTAGGTTAGGACCAATCCGGGATTCAAATGTGGCACATATGGACATCGCGGTGGATGAATGTGTTAGGCTGACTCCGGTTAGGATTGTTCCGATTGGGATGTTCCGTGTCTCAGCGTCAAGACTCGGCGGAATCACTTGGCCTTGAAACTCCTTCAAAACAAATGCCGATTTCTGAAAGTAATCTAACTTTTGTTACCGAGACATTGCATGCTCTTTACTGCACAAATTTACGTACAAGATGATTTCTGTTCATTTGCTTTCTTTAATCCCCGTAAGCAATGTCATCAAAATGAACGTTTTCAGGCAAAGTCGATTTTTACATGGTGATTTGTGTAAAGTCACGTTATCAACAATTTTATTACATTTTTTGACGATTGTGAGCCGTCTCAGTTTACACTATCATAGGGATATACAAACTACGCAGTCAAGACTACCAGACTACCAGATTACCTTCCATTTTGTGGAAGTTGCGGTGGCTTCGCCGGCTTCGCGGGCTTCGCGGCTGACTTTGTGTGCTGGCGATTAGGTGCATAACGCTGAGGGTACGGGTTCGAATCCCAGATGGGGCTCAACCCCACAAGTACTAGAATTTGCACGTTGCACTTTACTAAGAAAGTGTAATTCCAAATGTTACATGTTACATTTGACCATTTTCTAAATGGCATTGTGTAATGACTGCTAGAACCAGTACTGCTCCCACCCCCCCTCTCTCTCTCTACTACTACTACTACTACTACTACTACTACTACTACTACTACTACTACTACTACTCACTTTCCTGCAGTAAGTACAGTACTGCTTGAAGCAGAATAACAGATTAGTCCTTTGGATTGTTTGTAACAGACAGACGTGTTTGTGTTTCAGGGAGAAGGTGTATCAAACAAGCTTATCATCCAGACACTGGCCCGTGCTCAAACATATTGTATGTATATGCAAATTGCGTTCCTTAATTACATGTCATCATACTTGTAAATAAAAACGACTAGGCGATGCCATATTCGTACGACATATCTACCAAACGTCATGAATACGTGTTTACGAATCACTATTATCTTAAGATGATACCAGGTATCTGCCGATCATTAACGTATTCAAACTGTTCTCTTCTACCCAAGAATAGTGTCCTGAAGTTTTCAATCTTATAACCCAAATGAAACAATTGTTGATAACAGTTAATGTGACCTTGACCTACCCAGTAGTTGGTCACTTCCTTCATAACAGTAAATGTGACCTCGGTCTACCCAGCAGTTGATCACGCACTTGATAACAGTAAATGTGTCGTCGGTCTACCCAGTAGTTGGTCACTTCCTTCATAACAGTAAATGTGACCTCGGTCTACCCAGCAGTTGATCACGCGCTTGATAACAGTAAATGTGTCGTCGGTCTACCCAGTAGTTGGTCACTTCCTTCATAACATTAAATGTGACCTCGGTCTACCCAGCAGTTGATCACGCACTTGATAACATTAAATGTGTCGTCGGTCTACCCAGTAGTTGGTCACTTCCTTCATAACATTAAATGTGACCTCGGTCTACACAGTAGCTGATCACGCACTTGATAACAGTAAATGTGACCTTGTCCTACCCAGTAGTTGATCTCGCTTTTGATGACTGTCAGTGTGACCTTGTCCTACCCAGTAGCTGATCACGCACTTGATAACATTAAATGTGACCTTGTCCTACCCAGTAGTTGGTCACCTGCTTCATAACAGTAAATATGGCCGAGGCCTACCCAGTAGCTGATCACTTGTTGAATACGTTTACTCGATACATTTAACAATATTACATACCTGTACATCTTGTTGATCCTGGGTGTTTGTAATGAGGAAAGAGTAACAGCCTTGTCCTTGCTGATGTGCCATATTCCAGTATCTCAAATGTTGTCCTTTGTGTACTTGTTTAGCGGGAGTTAGAACAGCAAGCATGTAGGATTCAACCAGGAAGTCCAAAATGTTCCTACAACAACTACGACTTTGACAACATCGACATACGAACGTGAGTAACATGCTTTTAGACAGAAGATTTGAAATCAGTATTTTCTTCGAAGCAATTTAGAACAACTGAGTGAAGCTGCTTTGACACAAATCTAAATCACAAATATATAGGGGATACGGGATAAGGCCCTCTGGCTTTAGAATGTACTCAGACTTTTGTTTCAAGTCTCGTCGGTAGTACTTCAAGCATATTAGGACTGGTGAAAACCAGAAATGAGTGTCACAATTGTACTCATGCGGGGAATCGAACGCAGGTAATAGAATGTATTATCAGCAGATGAAAAGAATGTGTTTTCTGTTTCAGAGCGTCCTTCTTAAAGCTGAAGGTATATTTCGAAAGCCTGAATTTTGAGAGCATAAAAGAAGAACCCTTTTATGACGTGAGTTATTGATCAGGCTAATAACATTTTAACTGTCATGCTAAATGTAAATCAACTTTTATATGTCTTGCCTTTCATCATATGCACGTTACGTTTCGATTTTATCAGTGCAGAAAAGACAAAACTCAATCGCGGATGGAAGGTAGAGTTAAAAAATGCACTTAATTCCTTTATGTTGTACCCGGATTGGTTCTTCGGCACTGTAACACCAGTATGTTAACAACCATCAAACCGTATCGTGGATGGGTTATCAGAAATGGACTTAATACTAGAGCCTGTGAGGAATAGAACACTTAGGTCTCCTATGTGAACGATTTAACCCCTGGGACAATTCATTCCTCTGTGAAACGGGCACTAAGCAGTCTTTGATGTGTCAGTAAGCTATACAGTACAATCGATAGCAGGCCAAGTTACATTGATGCAACAGGGTAGCTTGGACAAAACATCGCGAATTTACAATTGGATATCACAGCAGGATTAGCAGATGGTAGTTAAGTCAGAGAGTGAGTTGGAAAAACTAGTCCCTGAAGCACATCAGTAATGGTAGATGCCAGAGGAAGTGAGTGATTGAGTTTAGTTTTACGCCGAAATTAGCAAGATTCCAGCAATGCCACTGCCAGGGACTCCAGAAATGGGTTTCACACATTGTAGAGAGTTATCATTGTGAACCTTGCTTCACAATTATACACGTATTAAATACCTTTTCCGTTCCAGACTGAGCGCTTCTTGTCTGATATTGGAGGTACCATGGGTCTGTGGATTGGTGCATCTGTACTCAGTTTGGCCGAGTTCCTGGAAATCCTCTTCGAGCTGATCTTCTGGTGCTTCTGTCCAAGGTCAAAGTAACCAGGAACCCCATTCCAAGACCGGCACATACGAGTAAATGTGGTACCAGGACGTTGTTGAAAGAGCTGTATCTTATTCCCTTTGGACTATGGCTGTGACGGGTCTTTTCCGTATTTAGTATGTGAGCATTTACGACGTGCAACAGAAAACGTTTCTGAATATTGTGATATACGCTGTATCCATGCTGCAGGATTAAATTATGGTTCTGCTTGTTGACTGTAGTATTATTTTACGCAATTTCACTGAACACCTTTGTTTACTCAAGGTAGGAATACATACAGAATGTTCCATAGCTTTGAAGGAAGATTATTACAGGTATAAAGGGTAGGTAGGGAAAGAGGTGAAAGAAGTGGGTGTTACGCCCCATGTAGCTATATTTCAGAAATATATCGGCCGGGGACGCCTGAAATGGGCTTCCTATATTGTACCAAAGAACCCCGACCTTCGACGTGACGAGCGAACGCTTTAAACATTAGGCTACCCCACCGCCCTGGATGTAGGAATGAGATTTTGTGTATATTCCTTTTTCGATACTAATGGTATCCTGATATACAGTCCGGTGACACATTAACAAAGCACATTATTTAAATTTTCAACACGTCAAATCCAAATTTAGAATAAGTGAATGAGTCGAGTTTAACTCCGCTTTGAACAAGTGAATGTCTTTGAAAAGCCCTGACAGAATGTTTCCAGACCTAGAAGCATAATCGAGGCAACCTCACAGAATTTGTAGAGGGAGGCAGCCCTGCCTTGATAGATGCAACAATTTAGACTACTAGACTACCTCGTACCTCCTTAACTTTATAAATACCAACATGTTTATAGTGAGGTTCATGTCCCCTTGTGTGCCATTTAGCGAGTCCGAGTTGGCAATGGTCTCTAATATGCTGGTTATGAGAATATTCCTAAAGGATGGTCTGCCGAGTTGATTTGGAGATCAAATGTCTTCGCCATAAACCACCAACAGCATGACCAGCAACAGGCAGTTTCAACCTGTAGGAAGTGTGGCATTCTGTGATATTATTTCACGGATCTGATTAGTGTACACAACAGTGTAGAAAATGAATCCATCTGTAGCGCAATAGAAAGTATATATACACCAATGTTTCATGATGTGTACAAAACTGGTTGTTGGTACAATGTAGTGCGGATGACACTATCTTGCATCGGATCTTCATTCACTGTTTCCAACTTGATAACGTTTCGAGCCCGGTGGGGTAGCTCAGTGGTTAAAGCGTTAGCTCGTCATGCCAAAGACCTGGGTTCGATTCCCCACGTGCGTACATTGTATGAGGCCCATTTCTGGTGTCATCCGCCGTGATACTGCTGGAATGTTGCCAAAAGGGGTGCAAACCCTACTCGGTCACTAGTGACGTTTTGATAACATTTGCACTGTCTTGTTCAAATCAAATGTTCAATGTCTGCAGGTTTTTCAGCTTCATCAGTATGAACATGATGGCAACGTATTTTCTAAATGAGCATCACGTGAAGCTGTGCGGATTTTGTGCGTTTGTTGAGAGCCTGATATTGATAATGGTGCCTAAAACACGTTCCTTTAACCATCGTTTACTTTAATGAGTGGTTTGCATAATAACTCTTTGGCAAACACAACTCGTGATTGCTGATGATGAATGGCAACCTTGTGCCGTACGCGACCGGCGCGAATCCACACCTGACGGTCGTTTTCAGTCATCTGGTATTATCAGTGAACAACTGTTATCTCGTCAACATCAACGCAAATGGGCGGTGGGACAGACAGGTGGTTAACGCGTTCGCTCGCCACGACTAAGGCCCGGATTCAATTCCACTCATGGGTACAACGTGTGATGATGTTGCCCGCCGTGGTGCTACTGGAATATTGCTAAAGGCGGCATCAAACCATACTCAATCAGTCAACTAGTGGTCTGACCCTATTGTGATCTTGTTACACCGCCTCTTTTCGACCACACATCACATCGTTTTTTCCATTAACAAACGCCTCTACAGACGAATTAATTTCTTTTTGTATAATAGTGTGTTATATGGTGTGTATTGACATGACATTTGGCTGTGTTTTATGGTGATTTGATTATAGCTTGCCGCTCCAGGCCAGCCTTAGTCAAGATAATCGAATTAATTTCCAAGCCTTAACATTGACTTACAACGGTCGTAGCGTAAGCAGTTCTTCTGACAAAAGTGCATGTAATAGCCTAAAAATTGTAATATCATGATGTCGCTTATTTCTGAGGCACAGATTTGAATATTTACAGAAACACGTGTATATGACTTGCTTGGGTTCTGCTGAACGCCTCGTCGTACCGAGTATCTTTGAAATATGGGGCTTTATGTTGCCCAGTCTGCTGTAGTTAATAAGGGAAACTCTGCTCGACACTGAGTCAGGCTGAGTTTGAGCGAAAAGGCAGTGTATCTGGTCAGGCTAGGTCAAGTGAGTGCGAAAGTGAATTCAGTTTTACGCTTTTAGAAAACATTCATTCAAAATCAAGGCCGGAGACACCAGAAAATGGGCTTCACACATTGTACCCGCTACCTACGTCAAGACGAGCTCTGAAAACATATTTCTCTTTAGCAACACATACTTGTTGTAAGATGCGACTAACGGGATCTACAGATGCTCATGATGTTGATCACTGGATTGTCTGGTGCCGACTCGATTATTTACAAACCACCGTCATATAGGTGACGACAAAGTGAAACATACTTTGTTCAGAGATGATTTTCTCTGTGACTTTTGCCCTACCGCTGTTTCAAAGAACAAGCCGAAACAAGAATCTCATTAATCTATTGAAACAATGAACAATCCTACTTTCAGCCGATCCGAATTTTCTCGTGTGAAAATGAACGTAGACAAACATCTCTGGTTACGCTGAATTTAAATTCATTGTTTCAGAAGAAAATGGTATCTACAACTGAATTTTAATTTCAGAATTCAATAACATCGTACGTCTATATTTTATAGCGAGCTGTAGGCAGCATGATCTTCACTTAGACATCACAGACTGTCCCAATTTGATGAGGTCGTGAAATGATTCATAATGCATCTGCCTCACTGGTTATACCTGTTGTGTGTGTGTGTGTGTGTGTGTGTGTGTGTGTGTGTGTGTGTGTGTGTTGAACATATTTATTGAAGTTCTGTAACGCACAATGGGATTGATATAGTATCGATTCCGTACCACACCGCCAAACCTTTTTGACGGCAGGCCCTAGTTTTAAGATTTCCACGATTTCCTGGTTTACGTTTGTCAGAGCTCGCTCTGCGACAGAGCACGCTTTACGACAGAGCACGCTTTACGACATGTTTGCAAGGATTAGTGTTGCAATATACAAGTGATCATATGTATGAAATCATATTGAATAATACTTATGTATACAGATAAATGAATGTCTAAAAATTCTGGACTGGTTATTCTACTAAGGTGCGCAATAGTACGGATGCCAGTCAACAGGAAACGAGTGTATTCAATGTTTTGACTTGACAGGTGCAATATTTCCGTTTTAATTTAACGGAAAAAACATTTAGACATAACATATACAAAACACAACAATGGGAATGACTGTTACCCGTCATATCCGGACTTGCTTTTACAAAGAACACCCATACCATTGTACGTCAATGACATCACACCTATATCAGTGATACTGTATCTGGTATGTTTTCAAGACAGATCATTACACTCAATTTACAGTGTGGGATCAGAATTTAGATCATGTTGGGTACAGGGGTTTTAGGATCACCCACGTGTCTTATTTATGTTTTGTGCACTTATCCCCATTTCGAGTTATTTAATTATCCATCGTTCTCATCTGAACCCAGACGGACTTTAGTGTAACCGCCATATTGTTTTCCTCCTCTGTAGCGTAACCTCGGTTCTGAGCTGCAGCTCAGTCCTGGTTTGGTTGATTGGAAGAACCAGTGAGCGAGTGTTGATTCTCGCCTATTTTTAAAACAAAATTGCACAAATACATGTATAAGGCGCGGTACACATCACATGAGTTTAACACATTGTTGAGAATCAACCCGGCTCTTCGGCATCAAGCTTACTAGCTCTGTTCCAGGAAGAGGTGTTGACTAAATCACAGCAACAGCTATTGCAAACATCAGATCATTTGACATCGGAATTGGTTCCTGGGTTCCTGGTTACTTTGGACAGAAGCACCAGAAAAACACCTCGAGCAGGATTTCAAGAAACTCGGCAAGGCTGAGAATAGACGCACCAGTCCAGAGACCCATGGTTCCTCCGATATCGGACAGGAAGCGCTCAGTCTGGAACAGAACAGGTATTAAATTACATGCTGTACAATGTGGAAACAAGGATCACATTAAATCTCAGTTGCCTTCGACCGTTCCCAGTCTCTTTCGTTCTGTCTCTCCTGCATCGTCCTCACCCCTCCTCTCTTCTCATTCGTCTTCAACGGAGAACACCCAGTCCTCTCCTCCGTCTTCTCTTTATTCCGTTTCGACATCACTTCCGTCTCCATTCTAGTCCTCTCATCAACCTGCTTTCTCTCTCTCACTCCCTCCCTCCCTCATTCTCTCTCTCTCGCTCCCTCCCCCACCATCTACTCTCTTTCTCTTTCTCTCTGAGGATGTGTTACGTAAATGTCATTCCGTGTTTCGGGTGCAAGCATAAGCTCACAGTTAACATAATGCTAATCAAATCGCCACTTCTGTACTTACATTATAAAACGGTTCTTCCTTTATGCTTTCAAAGTTCAAGCTGTTGAAATATACTTTCAGCTTTAAAAACGATGCTCTGAAAAGTAAAACAACATAAGCATGACAAATTTAATATATTCAGGTTTCAGGTAATCACGTTTAGAATCTTTAGTACGTAGAAAAATCTTTAGTAAGTAGAAAAACAGGAACTGTTGTACTGATGATCACTGGCATGTGTTGACAAACACTCTGTTATTGATAGGGGTGTCACGACACAGTTACCTCAAGATGCGATGCCTATCTCGATACTGAGGCCACGATGCGACATTTTCGACATTTTATGCCTAACAAGCAGCCATTATGTCTGATGTTGAAACCATACTTCACTGAAAACGTTTTAACAAATAATTCAAGTCATTTCTGTTATAGGTAGAGATTAAGAGATTAACTACAGAACAACCCATTTTGTTCTGGGGAGGTGGGGGATCATCAATTTGCACACATGTTCTCGAAGGGGGTACATTGGTTTTGTACACGTACACGTACACGTGTGTGTGTGTGTGTGTGTGTGTGTGTGTGTGTGTTTGTGTGTGTGTGTGTGTGTGTGTTTGTGTGATTCACATTGTACATGCAACTCCATAAAAATCATCATCACCCCCGTAGCCTTAAGTTATGGACGGTCCCTAAAATTACATGAATCTTGTATCGTATCGTGCAAAGTTTGTTGACGATGCACCTGTGCATCGGTGAATTGTGATATCCTTAGTTATTGCCCTCAGGATCAGGAGGCCGGGCGGTACTTTGCAGAGTGGTGTCCCTTCGGTGTGCCAGGAACCTCTTATCAGGTCTGTGTGATTGTGCGTGCGTGCATGCGTATGCGTGTCCTTGAGCTTGATTAATTTCAAATCGACGGACAAAGTTACTCACGTCCTCAGGTCGATATTGGCAAAGTCATAGTCGGAGTAGCTACACTTCGGGCTCATCGCGTCAATCGAACATGCCTTTTCTTCTAACGTACGCTGTTGAATGAAAAGAAGAAACACCGTTCAGTAACGAGCGACTAAATACAGTTACACGCCGCAAATACCCAACAATGTAACTATCCGAAACACCAGTAATGGATTTCGCACGGTGTGCTCGTGTTCGGAATCGAACCAGGGCATTTGGCTTGATAACAGAGTGTTTTAATCACTGATTATCGCCCTGTCCAAGGGAGATAACACGCAGACCACCCGTATGCAGAATTCAGCCGCACTTGTTTTCAGTTTGCAGGTTTGCTGGTGTACTGAGGTTATGCTATAGCCACGATGCTTAGCAATCACCGAAGCGAAATCATGCCCCTGGGTGAGGAATTAGCACTCTGGTTAAGGCGGTCTATCACCGCGTCGAATGCTCTCGTCCGATTGACATGGTAACAATCCGTGAAGCACATTCCTGATGCTCCAGGCCTTAATATTGCTGGTATTTTGAGAAACATTAAACCCCCACTCACTCTCGAGTCTCATGCAGATTATAGCTGGACTGTGCCAGTTGACAAACTCTCACTTCCAGTACTTTAGGAGAGTATAAATCCACCTCACTCCTCAGCTCGCTGACAGTCCCGCTCAAGGGGTGAGTGAGTGAAGGTAGTTACGCCACACTCACCAGTATTCCATCTATGTGTCGGCAGCGTGTAAATAATCCATTCTGGACTCTACAACCCAGTGGTCAACAGCATGAGCATCGATCTACGCAATGACATGTCAACCAAGTCAGCAAGCCTTGCCATCCTATCGCGTTCGTCGCCTCATACGACATGCATGGGTTGGTGAAGATCAATTTTGACTTGAATCTTCACGGTAGGATCGCCGAGGAAGGACTATGTTCCCAGACTCTCGATATGGTTCTAGATTTGCAACCCAGCCCTGCTATACTGAACGTTGCTCAAATATTTGTTCAGCTAACACACACTCTGACACTTGCTTGGCCGTAAGTTCCCTGAGTAAGCAAAGCGTCAAATGTCTGAAGTCTCTGCACACATTAATATACTTACCACGTGTTGAAGAACAGGCCATAGGCGAGATGTAACGCTTGTTTCATATACCTTCTCGCTGGAACAGATACAGTGAGCATTACGATATAATCTTGTACCTCCCAGGTAGTACCGTGAAACGATCCAAAGCGATCTAAGTGATACGACGTTTTCAAATCATTTTCAAGTTATAGGAGTTCAAAGTCAACGTAAAGTTAAGATTGCTTAGTGCATATTGACGCAGGGCCCCGTCTCACAAAGCCAATGTAGCACTAATACCCTGTGATTACACACACTGACTGCCTTAGCACTGTCCTCTGTGCAGAATGATCATGTGACCCAACCATCAAGCTCAGCGCAACATTTGTTATAAAGCTATGTTAAACCCTGGAGTGAATCAGAGAGTATGGTTTTACGCGGTTTTTAGCAATATTCCAGCAATACCACGGCGGGGACACCAGAAATGGTCTTTGTGCCCATATGGGGAATCGAACCCAGGTCTACGCCGTAACTCGGCCTCAACCACTAGGGTGCCCCACGGCCCTTTTAAAGCATGGAAGCGCTGTCGTAATTTTGCGGAAAGGGACCCAGTTCGAGCACCAATAGAAGTCTGAGTGTTGTTTTAAGCCAGCCTCAGCTATCAGCTATATGGTGGCGGTCTGAAAGTACTCGAATGTTTTTTTCAATATAAACGTGTGCACATTTACGTGTGCAATGATCATGAGCCATTTATTACATAGTTGATAAATAATTTGCTAACACATGGATTGTGGTGGAAGTAATTACTTATCTAATAGATATTTTGCCCTTGAATCAAGATGTATTGAATATTTACATTGAAATGTATGCATCTTCAAAACACTCCTATAAAATATATGAAAATGTTATTATAAAATATATCCATATATCTACGTGTTTCGGAGAATGGTTCACGAGAACTACAACGAAACTGGACAAAAACTAATTTAAACGTCCGCATATATCTAGGAATAGTGAGTGACCACTGCATAACCC
Organism: Haliotis asinina; assembly: GCF_037392515.1. Lineage (NCBI taxonomy): Eukaryota > Metazoa > Mollusca > Gastropoda > Lepetellida > Haliotidae > Haliotis > Haliotis asinina. The sequence continues at coordinate 37,422,907 of NC_090286.1, forward strand.
TGCATCACCAGTTCTGCATATAAGTATGGAATCCTAAAATACATATTGTCGCATTAGCAATAGTGCGACTGCGCGACATTTTGGCCATTCGTAGCATTGTCGCGCTTTGAATAATATTTCTTTATTAATTTAAAGGGCGACAAAACGAAGTAGCGATACTTTTCAAGGTCAAAATACGTTGTCCAAGCTACGATGTGTGAAGGAAGCGAAATGTACGTGCGAATAGATATTGTGTATATCTGGCATCATCACGTTGTACACAATTGTTTAATATATACTTACGAGCATGGACTCCCGCACTTGCAAACATCCAGACCTTTACTGGTGTCATCTATAAACCTGTTGTATACTTGATCTTCACACTTGAACTCTGAAAGAACACATGGGTTATTCTCATCCTAATATGACATACATATATCAACACATTCGTAACAATGACCTTGTCAGGTCATTTTAGTCCTATCAGAAAGGGTTTGTTTTAAAATATTTTGTTCATGAGAAAAAGATCGGATACAAGTTATATAACTTAGAACACTCTCTCCGTAGTATTTACATGATACTATTTACATTATACAAGATGTAAAGACAAGATGGCAAAGAGTAGAACAATTGCAATAATCAAGGAAATCTTGTTAATAGACAAATACATGTTTGCACAATTTTAAATATGTTTGGATTTTTGCATTCAGGTCTGCGTTGCTACATAATAGTAACTCTGAGTTTATATTTACATTGGTAACACTGCGGAAATTAATCATCATGGTAGATCTCTGTTGAGTCTATAACTGACAGTCAAATAGATAATGATAAGAATTTTCACAAACATTTCCACAAGAACAACTTGGGTTATCTATCATACCAGCACGGAATAGATCATAATTCAGTTGACTACACAGGTGACGTAGTTTTGTAGGGATGATATTAGTGATTCTCGGTCCCAAATCAAAGTATTGGCAGCAGTTTTTGTGTTACAACATTAGATTTAAAAGACACGCTACTTCTCACTTCAAGTGGAAATTCATTCCACATTCTAATTGTGGATGGAAAATACGAATTGTACGAAAACTTTAATTGTGAGAAAGGAAGTGAGAGATGATCAGAGTTACGAAGATATAGTTACTTTTAGATGCTACCATCCCAGGAACAAGATCAGTAAGGTACGATGGTGCCACATTATTCTGTATTTTGTGAAAAAGACAAAGTGTCCGCTTTCTTCTACGTTCTGCTAAGGATTCCCAGTCAGTTTCATAACACAGATGTTCATGGTGAGTATATTTGTTTAAACCTGTTACAACAAACCCAAATTTCGGAGAGCGACATTCCATTTTGTAAAGGATTATTGTAACGTGTTATATGTGGGACGGATTACGCTTTCATAGGCTCGGGAAAAATTATTATTATTATTATTTACAGATTAGAATGAAAATGCAGCAGAGAGGGTTCGGGTGATCCTGGCACAGTCAGGCTGGTCAAGCTCATCATCAGCTCAGGGCCCTCGCCCCCTCTACACGCAGCCCAGACAGCGAATGGGACTTCTCCCAGGAAACACTGCCTAGTCGAACCCACCAAGAACTTTCCGGAGAATATGGAGGCTCCCCAACACTGCAGCCTTCTGCATTACCCAGATTGTCAGAAGGGCTGTGCTCCCGGTGGAGAACCCGGGCACTCTCCTCATCTGCGCCAAGAGATCAGGAGGTACCAAACCAAGGGCACCGAGAATAATGGGGAGCCTGACGACAGTGTACTTGGGATGCAAGCGAGACATTTCAAAGGCGAGGTCCGCATATTTATCATGCTTTTCCTGAATCTTGCCAATCACACTGCTGTCAAAAGGGACAAAAAATTCAATGATATAAATAATTTCATTGGCTTTATCAAAAAGGACAAGATCAGGTTTGTTGGCTGGAATTCGTCTCAGGCTGTATATTGGCCTATTCCAGAGAAGTTTAAAAGCATCTTTTTCCAGGACGCCCTGGACATGTTCAGGGTCATACCATGGATGGACCTCGGAGTCAAAGCCACAGGCATGGCGGAGACGATAATAAAAGCAGCGAGCCATGCCATCATTGTCTTTTGAGATATGCAGTTTGTGCCAAGGAAGGGCATCCACTGACAAGGTGTTGGACAGTCTCTGTAAATTCATTGCAAAGACGACATTTCATATTGATATTTTCTTTAAGAATAACATTCTGGCGATTGCGAGTGGGAAGTGACTGGTCCTGAGCAGCAAAAAGGAAGCCCTCAGTTTCACATTTGAGACCAGCCGACTTCATCCAGGCAAAGGAGTCGGTTGGATTGCTGTTCTGTTCCACACACTGCATATACACACGATGCAATGGCTTCTCCGAAAGCTTCTCCACAAAGGACCGACTCTGGGCAGACTTGGTGAAAGACTTCACCTGGTTTACTCCCATCACTGTACCGTCCAGCAGTACATCGCCATCAACAAAATCAACGTCAAATTTCAAATTGTGTCCAACAACCTTGGCACGCTTAAAGTAGCTGTGGAATTCCTTGCTTTCATCATGAATCTTGACGTGCATCACCAGAGGATCATCTGACAAATAAATATGTGCAAAAGTACACAATAAAATTCTGTCATGAAGAGCTTCCACATTAATCAAACCCCGTCCTCCTGAATTGATTGGCATATATAAACGATTAAGAGAGGAACGAGGGTGGTGTGCTCTGTTATCAGACATGATCCTTCTGGTCAGGCGGTCAAGACACTGGATGTCTTGTTTTGTCCAATCCACTACTCCAAAGGAATAGGAGAGGACTGGCACAGCAAAAGTATTGGTGGCTTTGACTTTGTTTCGAGCATTTAGCTCTGAACTCCAGATTTTCTTTAAACAACACGTCACAATTTAATTCTGGACTCACAATAGTCCAGAAACTCTCAGCACTGTGGCCACTCTCTCACAAGGGATTTCGCAAAATTAAACAGGCAGCTGTTATGTATATGTGCTAAGGGTGAAAAAATGAAAAAATTTTTTTTGGAAAACTCAAAATTTAAACTCGCTCGCCCATGGGCGTGCCCATGGGCGAACAGTGGCCAATGGGTAGGCCCATGGGCAGGCCCATGGGCAGGCCCATGGGCGAAAGTGTTTCATTTCATCCAAAATGAATGTTTTGGAGGTTGTAAATCAATGAAAAAATGTTAATAAGTATCATGACACAAATTTCAGCTTGTTGTGACTTGACTCTGCTAACTGACAGCGATTTTAAAAAATCTCGCCCATGGGTGAAAAATATATTGGCCCATGGACGAGAATAATTAATTTCATTGAAACTACAAGTTGTTTTTCCAGGCTGTGCAGTTTTTCAATAAATGAACGTGTATTTATTATTGTCTTGACACGAAATTAAGCTTATTTTGACTTAATTCGGCTAATTAAGAGTGATTTTTCAAAAAGACTCGCCCATGGGCGAAAACCATTTGGCCCATGGGTGAGAATATTTACTTTTACTCAAAATACACCTTTTCCCATGTTTTGGAGGTTGTGAATGGATGAAAGTATGTTCATAAGTATCATGTCACAAAATTCAACTCATTTTGAATTAATTCCGTTAATTTAGAGCTATTTAACAAAATCTCACCCATGGGCGAAAAACATTTTGACCCATGGGCGAGAATATTTCCTTTTACCCCAAACACATCTTTTCCAGTATTTGGAGGATGTAAATGAATGAAAGTACATTTATGAGTATCATGACAGAAATTTCAACTCATTTTGACTTAATTCCTCTAAATGAGAGCAATTTTGAAAACTCTCGCCCATAGGAGAAAGACATTTTGGCCCATGGGCGAGAATATTTGCCTTCACTCAAAATACATCTTTTCCTGTGGTTTGGAGGTGTAAATGAATGAGGATATATATATGAGTATCATGGCACAAAATCCAACTCATTATGACTTAATTCTGCTAAATGAGACCGATTTTCAAAAACATCTCGCCCATGGGCGAAAAACATTGGGCCCATGAGCGAGAATATTTCCTTTTCACTCCAAATACATCTTTTCTAATGTTTTGGATTTTGTAAATGAATGAGGATATATTTGTAAGTATTATGGCACAAAATTCAACTCATTTTGACTTAATTCTGCTAATTTGTAACAAGTACAAGAATCTGGACTTCCACTTAAATTTTCATAGTTTTTTTTATTGTCTTGGAGGTTGTAAATTTATGAATGAAAGTGTGTTTATAAGTATCACGACAAAAAAAATGAAATCATTCCGGTCTTAATTCGACTAATCTCTCTCGTGGACAAAAATATATTCGTTTGCTCGTTTTCTTTATTTTGCAAACATATGGTTTAAAAATAGATGAAATTCTAATGAAAATTCAGTTTAATTTCGTGAGTTTAGTTTTATGTCGCACTCAGCAATATCCCAGCAATATGGCGGCGGCAATCCAGTGACCAACAGTATGACCATCTACCTTCACAATTGGGAACTGATGACATGTGTCAGCAAAAGTCAGCGAGCCTGACCACCCGATCCCGTTAGTCACCTCTTACGACAAGCATAGTCGCCTTTTATGGCAAGCATGGGTTGTTGAAGCCCTGTTCTACTCCAGATCTTCACGGGTCCCGAACACAGAGCTTTACTTCCAGCAACATATACAATACACTTAGAATACTAAGCCTTGAGATTCTTTTGAATTTAGGTATTCTATAAATATACCAAAATTCAACCTATATCTGTGAAGTTGAAGTTATTTGTGAAAGCCCTAAACAAGAGTGACCAAACTCCAGTGACTATGCTGGGACACAATAATAAACGGTGTTGCGAGATCTTTAAACTGTATTGAAATATGTCTTGTCAATTCCACTGACATTCGCCAAATGTACCTACCTAGTAGTTTTAAGTGTACCTACCCAGTTTAGCATGTTTCGTTTTAATAGTGTGGTCTCCATTTTTAGTAATTCCCGTTTGCCCGTCCCGGCTTTTCCTCGTCCGAGGTTTTATGGGGTATTCTCCAATTTGTCAGACCAGAAATTATCTACAACAGGGGTAGGTCACTCGTTTGTTTTCTTTACCATTTGTACTAATTAGTATGCGCCTCCTCATGCTCCAATGCTCACAGTGACCTGATTCGTCTCCATCGCAACTTAGGCTGCACTTAACAGTACTTCAGCCAGTTTACTGTATCAGTCGAAATCTTACAATGAATGAATGAATGAATGAATGAAGAGCAAGAAGTATATGTGAATGAATGAAAGAAATAATAAAAGAAAGAAGTGCATATGTGAATGAATGAAAGAATAAATGATACATGAAGGCCATCCCTTCCAAAACATGCTAAAGAACGCAAAACTATCGTTAGATCACATGTGTTAACATCAGCTTGTTATTGTCTCCCTGGTCAGGCGTAACAATTGTCAGACGGGTTAAAACAACAAACTATCTGGTTGACTGCACAGCTACCTGTTGACGTAGTATACCCACATCACCTACTTTTCCTGCGTAACTTTCATCTACACCACCACCCGTAATATATTGAGCAGAGAGCACAGAAGGCCCTATAGCTGTAACCACTGAACCGTGGCGTCTCTCTGCTTCCAAGTTCCCAAGTGGGGGTGTCCTTTTCTACCTATTCCATTGATCTTTAAAACATCTAACAAGCTCAACGCATGAATTTTTTTACTCAAATGTGATGTTATACATATCATAAGAGTATTTTTTATGTATTATTCAGCTGATAAATTATTATTTCCTGATACATATATGTGCTATATTTTGCTTCGATTCTGTAACTACCCACATTATGACATTGAGACCATTCTGATTTATCGAGTAAAATACGATTGTATAGTTTTGAGTTTCAATCTTGGCATATTTTACCGGTTTGCCACTTTTGCACTCTACCTTTTTAAAGGGGTTTTTTAGTATTCCATCTATTCACTTGGATTTATTAATTTATTTGTTTTTGTTTTGTTTTTTACTGCTAGTGGGCCTGTTAGTCTGCTTTGATAACTGTAAATTTATTCTGACGTTTGACGAGCGGAACATGAAGTGTTGTTATCATGTATGTTATGTAATTATATTATTGGTATGGAGCGGCATTGATATGTATGTTTGTGCTTGACAATCCAGTCCCGATTACTTGAGGAGATTAGTTTAAACTATACATTAACGTATCCATACTATTAATGTGTAATCATTATATCGGGCTATGAGGAATACGTAATGTAATCAAGATTGACTTTGCGTTTACTTTTCTATTTTTTAAATAAATTTTCACTATTTTTGCTACACTCGAACAGATTTACTTTGGCTTCCGTGATTGTGGTTCCTAAGTATTTTAGAAATTATGTTGTTGAGACAACTGGAACTGCTGATCTGCAATCTTTCAAAATTCATTTTCACGAGATATATTCTCACTTTTTACCAGTTCTCAGAATGAACATATATCGCTGTTTACACAAAGGTATCTTCCCGTAAAATAAGTAGGACGAAACGTGAAGCATAGCAGCTTTACTGAAGCCATAACTGAAGTTGTTAAAATGATCCTGAAAACTGTCATTTTCAACATTCACTTTGCAAGCAATTTTACCAAGAAACTAAATAACTCATTACTACTGGAAGGAGTGAACTGAAAGCCCATTTTATTAACCGAAGTCACTGATTGAACTCGCTAACATCGATTCACTTACATTCTGGTACACGTGTCTTATTTCGTTTCCTGAGGACACACATTTTACTTTTTTTTATAGAAAATCCGTATAATCCGTAATCTAATCCCATAAAACAACACCGTTGTGACTACACCAAACGATTTTGACCTCGACCCAAAACAAAGGTTTAACTTACAGGACTACCTGTAAGATATCCCTTTCTTGATAACGAGTTTAACAGCTACGCCGAAATGCTGCTTACCTTATAAGAAGTTGTATATCCATAGAACTTTCGTATTTTTTTCCAAATGATCATGACCTGAACAGATATTACTTTGTCAGAGACTTCATGAGTGATTTTCAAGTTCTAATCCACACACTGAATTCCACTTTTTCATCATTTTGACTTTTATCTCAGTTTGTTGAGTATCTCAGCATAACTCGCAAAGACAATGGAAAATGAGCGGAACGATGACGCTTTCTGTTTCTTCCACGTTCACTTACGTAATTTCCGCAAAGCGCCTACGACAATTTGCACCGAAAAAGTCATGTCTCGTCCGCTGGTCTTGTTTATTGGAGTATAACAACTGCCGCTTTCAAGTGTATTTTACTTGTCATATACAAAATTCATCCATGGATCACATTAGGTCATTAGGAGACACCAGCTTTAAAATGAACAGGTGTTCGTGAGTGTATATGGATGAAAAAGACTGATTGCGCAAGACGCGCAGCCAAATATCTCACATTCAAAGGAAATCTCGAATTGATTGTTCTATAAGGCGTCGAGCTGACCGGTTGGTTTTGGTGTTGTGTATAAACCTCCTTTGCAAGAACTTTGTCAAGCATACCTGCTTTGTCCTTTTGCAAGACCTGCACATATTAGTCTTTGAAAGACATTGACATTTATGTGCAGGTGCTCTGGAAAACCTTGTCCGGCACGATATTCCTTCCAATTTAGTTATTGTGTGCATGCTGCATTTCAATTTTGGAAATGTGCTTAAAACATATTTTGATTCTCAAAGAATGTGGTTCGTTTAGCAAGCAAAATATTGCTTTGATTAACACTTCACCAGTACTATACAATATTACAGAATACACAAAACCGGATACACAAAAACGACAAATTATAGCATTGTGATTAGGGGTATATGGGGTTATAGGAGTCCCTTTTTATTCACCGAGACAAGTCCTACACGCCCTGGTGGGGTGTGGATTCGGGGAGGGGGTAACGGAGGAGATGACCAAGACACACGTACTCCATACGCTATCATGGTCTTCCTTACTGCTTGAAGATCGACCTTTTCTCACTGTGGTCTATGATGACTTCGGTGAACGGAAAAGAACTTATTCACTGTGAAAACCAGAAAATAGTTGATCCGTCCACGATTTTATCATAAAACACAAAGCTTGATTTTTAAATTTTTTAACAGGAAACTAATTAACTTGTCAAAAACCTTCTCACAAATGTTCAGTGTTTCTACAAAGAGCTAGTCAGACAAAACAAACCATAATTCTATTTTTCATGTTTACTTATATGATAGATGTATTTGGTGTAATGATATGTATGCATATGTTATTATATGATAGTTCATATGGATGACGACACATGCTTCATTTATATTTTGTATTATATGCTGTATGGGTGAGGTACTGTAAAGCTTGTTCACCAGTCCCTATCAGAGTTACAAAACACACAAAAATACAACAACATGGAGATGTGTGGAGAAAATAGAGACATATGGAGAACAGCAATGTCATAACTGAACAGAAATCATTCCCTCTATTGGTGAAGGCCGTGTGGGATTAGTTAAACAAAGAAATCTAGTCGACCATGCCTCCTAATCCTCTTACTCCTTAAGCAAACGACTTGAATTGAAATTTTTGTAAATTCGATGTTTCGGGTATTACGTAAGGAGGTAATCAGGTGTCAACACTATGGCGTTCGACGCTCCGGACATGAAGGAAAACCAAATACGTTATAAAGTACAGTAATGTGGTCACTATGAGCGAGGCAGACAGTCTGATGAGCACAGCTCATTACGGAAATCTCTTGTCTTTGGAGCTGCTCGTTGAGACGCTGAAGCCTTCTGTCAAGTTCTTCTTTATTCTTTATTGTGGCCACTGTCTCACAATATGCAGTGTACATTGCTCACAGACCCTCGATTCACGATGACGCCAACTTTCTCGACTACTGTTCGTGCGACAACTATCATTCAGGAATTGGTTCCGCAGCTCATTCTTTCACCGAAGTCTTTCTGTATGTGTTTTAGCTCGTTAATTAGCGTAGAGACGAGTCTTCTGCTATTCTCGGGCATTCTCGGGCACAAGTTCTCCAAGGTAGTCGACGCTCCGGGTGTCATTAGAACAGTGTTGACCACTGTCACACTCCACTGCTTTTCGACAGTCATGTTGTGTATTTGATAAAACAATCGACAATCCGGGTGTGAACCAAAAGAGGATACCACCATTCTCATCGGTGGATGAAATGGGATAAAGAAAACCCGCATACTCTTCATCACATTGCTACACCGTATTTACCATAACGAATGTTTAAATATCACTTTATGTAAAAAGAGCATCAAAACAAGCTGAAACCATGTATTAAATTAACATGGTACTAACTATAGTCGATTCGAACCACTGCTTTACAGTTCACGGACTGGATGCAGGCTTTTCCCACGTGGCGGGGTAAAACTTAATGATCTATTCTCCCTCGCAAGGCCACGTGAACCAATCAGAAATGGACATTCTTAAATGGGGTAGGAGAAATGTGCCCCGTACGTTCTTATGAACCTTGATCTTTCAGGTACATTTCATGAGTTGTGTACAAATAATGGTCTAGAATAATGTTTCAAACACTTTAATACGTATTGATGCAGGGGCTCCATATATGTTCTTGTTTACGTCCCGCTCGTCAAACGTCAGAATAAATTTACAGGTATCAAAGCAGACTCACTCGCTGGGCCACTTGCAATAAAAAAAACCCCAAGCAAAGCAAAAACAGGTAAATCAGTTAATTTAAACCAATAGATGGAATACTAAAAACCACCTAAATATTAGTATGCACGCCCCATTTAAAAAGATAGAGCGCTAAAGTGGCAAGATTCAAACTCAAAACTATTCAATCGTATTTTACTCGATAAATCAAAATGGTCTCAATGTCATAATGTGGGTAGTTACAGAATCAAACCAAAATATTTTACATGTTTATGTACGATTTATTTAGCAAAGCCAGAAAAATCCCCGACAAACACGGCCACTTCTCCTCAATACGTGGGTTTGTGAGGGTACTCCCTGCAAAGCTCACTCCCATTAGTTAACAAGGCGTCCTCCCATTTTATGTATTTTTTACTCGATAGGTACGGAAAATTAATTAGGCGATGTGGGTATGTCATGACTGGTTGATTTCTCAGGATTAGGTGAATTGGGTATGGCAGAGTCGATATACTATGATCATAGGGGATTTAGCAACCATGTTGGAGTGAAGGAATGACAAAACTCTGCGATAGATTAATGAGTGTCTTTTTTAAGCATTATGAAAATGGGAATGGTAAATTAACACAAAATGCCCTAGACCTGTCCAGCGTGTCAAACATATATATATATATATATCATAGAATAATAATTTATCAACTGAATAATACATAAAAATACTCTTATGATTATGTATAACATCACATTTTAATATAAAGATGCATGCGTTGAGCTTGTTAGATGTTTTAAGATTAATGGAAGAGGTAGAGAAGGACACCCCCACTTGGGAACTTGGGAGCAGAGAGACGCCACGGTTCAGTGGCTACAGCTGTAGGGCCGTCTGTGCTCTCTGCTCAATATATTAAGGGTGGTGATGTAGATGAAGGTTACGCAGGAAAAGTAGGTGATGTGGGTATACTACGTCAACTGGTAGCTGTGCAGTCAACCAGATAGTTTGTTGTTTTAACCTGTCTGACAATTGTTACGCCTGACCAGGGAGACAATAACAAGCTGATGTTAACACATGTGATCTAACGATAGTTTTGCGTTCTTTAGCATGTTTTGGAAGGGATGGCCTTCATGTATCATTTATTCTTTCATTCATTCACATATACTTCTTGCTCTTCATTCATTCATTCATTCATTCATTGTAAGATTTCGACTGATACAGTAAACTGGCTGAAGTACTGTTAAATGCAGCCTAAGTTGCGATGGAGACGAATCAGGTCACTGTGTGCATTGGAGCATGAGGAGGCGCATACTAATTAGTACAAATGGTAAAGAAAACAAACGAGTGACCTACCCCTGTTGTAGATAATTTCTGGTCTGACAAATAGGAGAATACCTCATAAAACCTCGGACGAGGAAAAGCCGGGACGGGCAAACGGGAATTACTAAAAATGGAGACCACACTATTAAAACGAAACATGCTAAACTGGGTAGGTACACTTAAAACTACTAGGTAGGTACATTTGGTGAATGTCAGTGGAATTGGCAAGACATATTTCAATACAGTTTAAAGATCTCACAACACCGTTTATTATTGTGTCCCAGCATAGTCACTGGAGTTTGGTCACTCTTGTTTAGGGTTTTCACAAATAACTTCAACTTCATAGATATAGGTTGAATTTTGGTATATTTATAGAATACCTAAATTCAAAAGAATCTCAAGGCTTAGTATTCTAAGTGTACTGTATATGTTGCTGGAAGTAAAGGGCTTAAACAACCCATGCTTGCCATAAAAGGCGACTATGCTTGTCGTAAGAGGCGACTAACGGGATCGGGTGGTCAGGCTCACCGACTTGGTTGACACATGTCATCAGTTCCCAATTGTGCAGGTCGATGCTCATGCTGTTGATCACTGGATTGTCTGATCCAAACTCGATTATCTACAAACCGCCGCCATATTGCTGGGATATTACTGAGTGCAACATAAAACTAAACTCACGAAATTAAACTGAATTGTCATAAGAATTTCATCTATTTTTAAGCCGCATGTTTGCAAAATAAAGAAAACGAGCAAACGAATATATTTTCGTCCACGAGAGAGATTAGTCGAATTAGGACCGGAATGATTTCATTTTTTTTGTCGTGATAATTATAAACACACTTTCATTCATATATTTACAACCTCCAAGACAATAAAAAAAGCTATGAAAATTTAAGTGGAAGTCCAGATTCTTGTACTTGTTACAAATTAGCAGAATTAAGTCAAAATGAGTTGGATTTTGTGCCATGATACATATAAATATATCCTCATTCATTTACAAAATCCAAAACACAGGAAAAGATGTATTTTGAGTAAAAGTGATTATTCTAGCATATTTTAAAAAATCTTCCTGAATTCGCAAAATTAAGTCAAAATCAGTTGAATTTGTGTCATGATACTCATAATGGCACTTTCATTCATTTACAAAATCCAAAACATTAGAAAAGATGTATTTGGAGTGAAAAGGAAAGATTTTCGCTCATGGGCCCAATGTTTTTCGCCCATGGGCGAGATGTTTTTGAAAATCGGTCTCAATTAGCAGAATTAAGTCATAATGAGTTGGATTTTGTGCCATGATACTCATATATATATCCTCATTCATTTACACCTCCAAACCACAGGAAAAGATGTATTTTGAGTGAAGGCAAATATTCTCGCCCATGGGCCAAAATGTCTTTCTCCCATGGGCGAGAGTTTTCAAAATTGCTCTCATTTAGAGGAATTAAGTCAAAATGAGTTGAAATTTCTGTCATGATACTCATAAAAGTACTTTCATTCATTTACATCCTCCAAATATTGAAAAAGATGTGTTTGGGGTAAAAGGAAATATTCTCGCCCATGGGTCAAAATGTTTTTCGCCCATGGGTGAGATTTTGTTAAATAGCTCTAAATTAACGGAATTAACGGAGTTGAATTTCGTGACATGATACTTATGAACATACTTTCATCCATTCACAACCTCCAAAACATGGGAAAAGGTGTATTTTGAGTAAAAGTAAATATTCTCACCCATGGGCCAAATGGTTTTCGCCCATGGGCGAGTCTTTTTGAAAAATCACTCTTAATTAGCCGAATTAAGTCAAAATAAGCTTAATTTCGTGTCAAGACAATAATAAATACACGTTCATTTATTGAAAAACTGCACAGCCTGGAAAAACAACTTGTAGTTTCAATGAAATTAATTATTCTCGTCCATGGGCCAATATATTTTTCACCCATGGGCGAGATTTTTTAAAATCGCTGTCAGTTAGCAGAATCAAGTCACAACAAACTGAAATTTGTGTCATACTGATACTTATTAACGTTTTTTCATTCATTTACAACCTCCAAAACATTTATTCTGGATGAAATGAAACACTTTCGCCCATGGGCCTACCCATTGGCCACTGTTCGCCCATGGGCGTGCCCATGGGCGAGCGAGTTTAAATTTTGAGTTTTCGAAAAAATTTTTTTTCATTTTTTCATCCTTAGCACACATACATAACAGCTGCCTGTTTAATTTTGCGAAATCGCTTGTGCGAGAGTGGCCACAGTGCTGAGAGTTTCTGGACTTTTGTGAGTCCAGAATTAAATTGTGACGTGTTAAACGAGATTTATACTCGGCCCGAAGTTTATCTTGAATCAGGGCATTCTGGAGCTTGTCTCGAACTTGCATTCCAAGATAGGTGTAGGCCTGATCTTCCACAAGATGCTCAATAACTCCTCCCCCTTGTAACTTGACCGATCCATCATTAGTTACCTTGCCACGTTTCAAATGAAGAGTATTACATTTGTCGAGTCCAAACGTCATGCCTATATCATTAGAGACGGACTCGACAAGGAGAACCTGTTCTGTCAAATTGGTCTCTCCCTTGGCAAGGAGCTCGATGTCATCCATGTAGAGGAGATGAGTAAGAGGTGTTGGGGATCTGTGCTGAGGAGGTCCGGGATGATAGCCCTCCTCCCTGTTGAGCAGAAAACTCAAAGGATTCAGAGACAGACAAAAAAGCAAAGGACTAAAGGAGTCCCCCTGGAAAATTCCCCTTCTAATTGGAATAGATTCCGAAGTCTGCACCTGCCCTTGTGAGTACATCTCAAGTTGAGTCGACCAGCAACTCATTAAAGACTTGAGTAAATCAAGTAATCGCTCAGGGAGGTCAATACACTGAAGAGACTTCAGAATCCATTCGTGAGGGACAGAGTCGTATGCCTTTTTGTAGTCTATCCAGCACATGGAGAGGTTGCGGTGATAGGTTTTAGCCTCTTCCAAAATCATTTTCTGTACAAGAAGTTGATCCTTGCACCCCCAACATCCCTTTCTCGCCCCCTTCTGCTCCCTGTAAATTATCTCATTGGAAGAGCAGTAACATGACACGAGGTTTGTCAAACACCCTGTGAATAATTTATGTTGAGTATTTAGACATGTGATAGGGCGGAAGTTTTTGGGATCAGTCAAGTCTCCTGTTTTGGGAAGGAGTATTGTGCGACCTTTGCAGAACCACGGAGGAACATCACTTGTATCCACAAGAGAATTGAAACAGTGAAGGAGTGGTGCTTGGACACAGGGAAACAGTTTCCAGTACCGGTTTCGAATGCCATCAGGCCCTGGAGCTGTATTAGATTTGGACTTTTTAATGACACCTTTAAGGCAATCTGGTGAGATGTAACACACAAACGACCTAGTTACTTTCTCATGCATTGCATGGTCATAATCACTGACCCATGGTGCCTCCAGTATTATTATTATTATTATTATTATTATTATTATTATAGGAAAAAGAATCTGCAGCTAATTGTTTGAAGAACGTTAGCACATTGCTGACGATCTCTCGACACTGAGATGTCAAACACCGACCTCGTCTCGGCTGTTCAGACATGTTAACAATCACCTGACAAAGGCGCACCCCTTCACAATAATAGACCCAACCAGTTGTGGCACGGTCGCGCAATGCATTAGTATTCACTTGATCAGGTCAAACTAAACAACCTGTAAATCAATATTTTATGCATAAAGTGTCCATGAAGATCCGGTTTAGAATTGATCTTCAGTCATCCATGCATGCCGCAAGAAGCGACTAACGCTGTGGTTAGGCCCGCTGATTTGGCTGACATGTCATAGCGTAGATCGACGCTCATGCTGTTGATCACAGGGTTGTCTGGTCCACATGGGATTATTTCCACACTGCCGCCGCATAGATGGAATATTGTTGAGTGTGTTGAGTATAACTAAACTCACTCACTCACACATCATTGTATCCCTTTGGGTAGATCGATACGCATGCTGTCCATCACTAGATTCTCTTTTCCACAGAACGCAGCCATGTAGCTGGAATATTGCTGAGTGTGACGTTAGACAACAACCAAACCAAACACGTCTTGAGTATTATCAATAACAGGCATGAATGTAATGTTGTAGGAGTCGATTAATGGGACCGATTAGTTGACACATATCATCGTATCCTGGGATTGGGAAAGGCAGGGGCCATTTTAATGAAAAATGGCCAATTACAATTTTGAAGTTTACTATCGATTCAAGGGCAGTGACCCATTCTGAATTCAGAAAATGGTTAATAATCCTGAAAATGGCCCATTGCCAAAGTTCTCTTTCCTAATCCCTGCGTTTTATGGCTGGCTTGCCCGCTGTAAACTAGGACGATGACATAGTTCTGTCCAGAAGAAACGTTTGCGTATCGCGAAGGGGTTCCAGTTTTCCCGCAGCATACGGAAATTACCGAGGTTTTGCGAATGATCACTTTTTTCCTGAACCCTCGCACCATGAAAGAACTGTATTCAAACAGAGGTTATGTGGGAATATATGAGTTGAGTACCTTCTGTGGGAAGAGAATTAGTATTTACGTGTTTATTTCAGAAAATGATTCCAACGTCTTTATATACTGCAATAGCCGGATTTGTATGTATACAGATATCGATAGTCGACTTGTTCCACTTCCAGCCATCTCCCATCTTCGCACCTATGAGCTGGGTTTGGATAATGCAGAACACATCCTGCCTCCTTCCCTCCCAGATCAAACTACCTACCGTGATGGCGATTAGAAGGTTGACTGAAGAGTTGTCCCTTTTCACTCACCACTTTTAGAAATATTCAAACAATATCACAACGGCGGACGCCAGAAATGGGTTTCATACATTGTAGGGGACATGTGGGGAGTTGAACCCGGACAGAGGTGAGCGAACGCTTTAGCCACAAGGCCACCCCTCTGCTCCTTTCCGTCATCAACCTTCCCATGTTTTCTCACCTGCATCGGTGTTGCAGATCTTGATTGAGTTCTGAATTGTCGCTTCCGCTTCTGGTTGGCACTTGCATGTTTCTATCACAAAGTTGCGTAGACAAAACTCCCGACATGCCTGAAATATCAGCATATATCGGACGGGTTTGTAAACCGAAATGTAAATGAGAAAGTGAGTATGGCCTGCGCCGCTGTTAGCAATATCCCAGCAATATTCCAGCAATATCACAGCGGGGGACACCAGAAATTGGTTTCACACAATGTACCCATGTGGGGATTCGAACCAGGGTCTTCGGCGTGACGAGCGAACGCTTTAACCACTAAGCCACCCACCGTCCCCGTATCTGTCAGAATCGTAAACTAGTATTACTGTTGTCAGGCAACTACTTGTATATCTCAGCGTTCAACCTGTTGCTTTTGCATGTAACACGAATTGTGTTGTACTTAATTAAAAGTATTCTACAAGGAAATAATACTTTTATTTATATTCAAATGCATGTTTCTCATTTACAGCAAGGGTTAATCGGGGCTATGGGATAGCCTTGTGGTTAAAATTACAATGCCTAACGTCCCCCGCTCTAATTTTGTTGGAAGTATTGCTAAAACGAAATTCACTCACGCAGGGCTAGCGCAGGTGAAAATACTCACTCACCTGTAAAGCCTCTGGATTGATATAATTATTGATGTATTTTTCACTCTAAAACCGGAGACTCACCCGCTCTGAATAAGCCACGCCGAACTTTCTTTTGAATTCTGCGCTGTTATTACAGGATCCATGTAGGCCTCCAAGTCGGTCGATCTTTACCTGTGATTTGAAGTAAATACGTTTTCAGTAAGAAAGTAATGTGTACGATTTCAACTTTGATGACGAAAGGTGGAAGGAGTGGGCGGTCTGAGGATAGATAATGACGAACCAGAAGTGAGAGAAGACTACGAATTACCAGTTTCATCGCAATGCTTGTTTCAGAACCCGCTGACACCGTGAAGCCTTCAGACCCCGGAAAGGGACGTGTCCCGTTGTCGTGTATCACCACCCTCAGGCCGTACCCAGTCTTGAAAGTGTCGATAAAATCTTCGGACTCCAAATTGATGACCATGGATAACCCTTGGAGGAATATGGCATGTGAGACATGGATTTGATTAGATCATATGTTGTACTACTACTACTACTACTACTACTGCTGCTGCTGCTGCTACCACCACTACTACTGCTGCTGCTGCTACTGCTGCTGCTGCTGCTGCTGCTGCTACTACTACTACTGCTACTACTACTACCGGTGCTACTGCTAATAATGCTACTACTACTACTACTACTACTACTACTACTGCTGCTGCTGCTGCTGCTGCTGCTGCTGCTACTGCTACTACTACTACTACTGCTGCTACTACTACTGCTACTACTACTACTACTACTGCTGCTGCTGCTGCTACTACTACTACTACTACTGCTGCTACTACTACTACTACTGCTGCTGCTGCTGCTGCTATTACTACTACTACTGCTACTACTACTACTGCTGCTGCTGCTGCTACTACTACTGCTGCTATTACTACTACTACTGCTGCTGCTACTACTACTACTACTACTGCTGCTACTACTACTGCTACTACTACTACTACTACTACTACTGCTGCTGCTGCTGCTGCTGCTATTACTACTACTACTGCTACTACTACTACTACTACTACTGCTGCTGCTGCTGCTACTACTACTGCTGCTATTACTACTACTACTGCTGCTGCTACTACTACTACTACTGCTGCTACTACTACTGCTATTACTACTACTACTACTACTACTACTGCTGCTGCTGCTGCTACTGCTGTTACTACTACTGCTACTACCACTGCTGCTACTACTACTGCTGCTGCTGCTACTGCTACTACTACTATTACTACTGCTGCTGCTACTACTACTACTACTCCTGCTATTACTACTACTACTACTGCTACTACTACTACTGCTGCTGCTACTACTGCTGTTACTACTACTACTACTGCTGCCGCTGCTACTGCTACTACTACTACTGCTGCTGCTGCTACTACTACTACTACTGCTGCTGCTACTGCTACTACTGCTATTACTACTACTGCTGCTGCTGCTACTACTACTGCTGCTGCTGCTACTACTACTACTACTGCTGCTGCTACTGCTACTACTGCTATTACTACTACTGCTGCTGCTGCTACTACTACTACTACTGCTGCTGCTACTGCTACTACTGTTATTACTACTACTACTACTACTACTGCTACTACTACTACTACTGCTGCTACTACTACTACTACGACGACGACGAGGAGGACTACTGCAGATACAACTTGTATTTGTACTACGTTAAGACGTTGCTGTGCCCTGGGAATTTGTTGCAGATGCGTGCTGGTTTGTAAATCAATAGTGACTTTCTATGGAAGAAGTTCTATGATTAGTGTACATGTTCTTGCATGTACAAGATAGGTATCATAGCATAGGTATTGTGTCACAATATTTTAGGTACCGTCTGTCACAGTATTACAGGTACAGAGAGACATATCATTATCAGACGATAAATGCAAACAATGAATCGTTCAGTGACATTTAGTATTAATCAATGCACTCTGCAACGTATAGGGCAAACATTTACAGTCGACTGATATTGTTTTATTTACATGATTACTTAATAGAATTGACCTGATGCAAACTTACAAACACATCTAATGGCCGTAACAATCCGTGTGGGTAAAAAACGAACACGGCAAGTGATGAAAACATGACCAACACAATAAACTTTCACTTTCATGGAGACGGAGGCAATTATGTGTAATAACATTCAATATTATTAGTAAATACGGTGGAGGTATAGAATCGGACAGAAAAAAACAATCGAGTGTGTAACTTTGGTAATGTTGCCATTTAATGTGTAGTTCGTGTTTTTCGTACAGAATCGTTGTGAATCCGATAATGACTTTTTTGAGCTGTGCACACATTTCAACTTTGCCTGACCGATTTTAACAATCAAACAGGAAACATCCCCCCATGTGATGTTTCCTGTTTGATTACCATTACGGCTGTAGACATTGTTAAAGTGTAAGTGTAAATTGTTAAAGTATCAACCAGTGCATGGATCAGACTCCTGGGCCATTAGTACACTACTAACATAACGTTCTGTTTAACAAAAGAAAGGAAGAAGCGAAGAAGGCATAGAACCGAAACTGTCTGCTTAAAGCATGATAACATGGTTGTACCAATTTTAGTGCATAGATCATGGATTTAAAAGTAGTACGTGTTGCTGAGTCTCGCTACCAGTTTCAAACATTAACATTCCGTATCATAACCAGGTTTCGCTTCATTCTCATCATTCGTCGCCAATCGCCCCTTTCCGTACCCTCGCTTGTCCCGGAATGACACGAGTTGGTCACGAATGCATTCTCATATCTCCTCCACCCTTAAGTCACTGCAGTGGTTGATAATCCGCTGGGGGCTTTAAGATCCTTTCATTAATTTCAGTTTTGAAGATGTTTGGCACATGTGCTAGAAAATGAGGGACATGAATGATTGACGTCTAAAGTCTGTGATATTCTTGCTCTGTTAATGATCGACACTGAACCTGAAGAATGGTGGATAGTCTAGTTTTTAAAACGTTCTTTCGTGACACCGAAATCCTGGGTAATCCCCACTTTGGTGTCTCTGCCGTGATATGCTGGAATATTGATAAATGCGGCGTACAAGTAGAGTCACTCATTGTTTACCTGATTCAGGGCCGCTCTTCGTAGCTTTGAGTCCCTTGTTTTTAAGTGTATAGCAGTTTCCAAGATCTTTGGACAGAAACTCCGTAAAGTTGCTGGAAAGTGAAACATTGGACATAATCCTAAAGACCAAAATAACTTGATTCCATTTTTATGTTACGTATATTAATTGTATTAATTTGACATATGATGAAGTTTATTTATAGAACACGAATAAGCTGAAATATTAACAACCTGACCGGAAGAGCGCATTGCAGCACAAGTAATTACATGAAAGGAAAATATTCTGGACAAACCTATATGATAAGGCTGAATTTGATATTATTTGCGAATACAGTTTTGTATATAATTGGTTTGACTGTTGGCATGTGTAACAACAGAATGACATTAAGTGACTTTCTATTTTTTGTAACATCTGTATCTGTTTGGATTCACTGTATTCTGCCTGTTGTAGGTCCATAGATTCCACAATCAGTGATGTGTGCTTTTTGCTCACGTTATGTTTCTTCAAACGTTTACCCGTGACGATCCGGGTTAGAATTGGTCTTATAACAAATGATTGTCGTAAGACGTGACTAAGGGGATCGGGTAGTCAGACTCGCTTACAGACTATGTTGACACATGTCATCGTGTCCCAATTCTACAGAATGATGCGTATGATGAGTCCAGACTCGATTATTTACAGCCCGTCATCTTATAGCTGGAATATTGCTCAGGTTGGCTTTAGACAACAAATCAACCAACCA
This sequence comes from Haliotis asinina, assembly GCF_037392515.1. Taxonomy (NCBI): domain Eukaryota; kingdom Metazoa; phylum Mollusca; class Gastropoda; order Lepetellida; family Haliotidae; genus Haliotis; species Haliotis asinina. The sequence continues at coordinate 37,443,190 of NC_090286.1, forward strand.
ATCTGCAAAGCACGTGGAATGAGTAACTTGCATCCCCCGGAAAGCCACATGATCATAATGGATCTGAGATCAAATATTACCACTTTAGAAATTCTCAGACAATCTATCTATAATCCAGCTGCAGTCTTGTCTCATTTCCACCCAAGTGTAAACTGACGCAGATCACAGTCATTGAAACATGCACATCGTACAAGATAAGCCCAGATACTATCATGTCAATACACATTTCAGTGCATAACACGTTTAAACTGCAAATAAAAGCAAAACAACCCTTTTAACACTCACGGAAATCAAAAACAAGATTCGATTGTAAAATTGTGACTAAATAATGAACACACGCTTGTTTCAGCAGTGTAATACGATGTTTGTAAACAACCGGGTCTGGACCAGACAATCGAGTGATTGTCACTATGCTATACGATGACAGAGCATGTGTTTACGAATCACCATGAAATAGTGATGGCACCAGATTGTCGCGGCAAGGTGAGCGTTTCCTGCCCCACCCGTCATAAAAATATAGAAAGCCCTTTTCATTAACGCTGTTTCACAAAATTCATTTGAAATATCAGCTTTCGGCGGGGTAGTTTTACGTATCTAGTACTGCTCCATGGTTTCTATCCTAGTGAGTATAAAAACTGATTCGAGCTGTATATATACAGTTGTATGATTCCGAAGGAAAAACAAAGCGCGTTTGAGCAGATTCATCTGGTCGATGAGTTGTCACAAGTGACTTCTTATTCGCGTGTTGCACAAGTGTTTAACATGTAGCACAGATGTACGACAGGGATACCCGTAATAATTAGCAGTAAGAGAGTTCACATATATATGAAGTATGCATTCTTTCAGCAAATACATATCAGTTATGAAATACATGTCTTTTGGTAAAAAGGAATGTATCTGGTATGCTATACGCGCTCGCACGCTCGCACACACGCACACGCACACGCACACGTGTGCATACACATGAAGCAAAAAGCAATCGTTAATTATACTAAAGATACAACTACTGCATATCAGCTGACACAAATTGTATGATGTCAATTCTGCGCACATAGACTCAGCATGTTCTTTCTCTATTCTCTTACACCTAACACCAGTCTGTGTTTACCTGGCGCTGCATTTCCGTCCATTGATAGAACACTCAAGTAGCATATTCTCAAGGTCATGGCCAACGCCGTGTCGGACTTCGCTACAAATGAGCACATGATGAAAAGTGAGCAAATACGCTGAGGAATATACAATCTGTTAAATTCACACATTCTGTCAGCACGTATGATAATGTTATTTATGACCATGGAATAGTTTAACTCTAAACAACTTGTACAAATCAGTACAGTAGAAGTATACAGGGTCTCATTTCTCATATCAACATACGAGTACCACTGTGTTTAAACATATATACTTAATTTAGTTTTTCTCATTTGCAATGGCTTTGGCTTGTGGTATGATCGAGAAATGGAATATCTCCATTTTATTGGTAGAAATAAATCTCATGAATATTTGCCTTACTCGGTCTCTCCTCCCAGATAGTCGGCGATCAGCTGCTTCCTGACATAGGCATCGTCCAGCATGCTCGTCTCTTCCTCGTAACACCCGTCCTCGTCACACACGTACTCCGTGAAGAAAGTCAGATCCGGTGTATCGGTTTCGTTCACACAATCCTTCCGAAAATCGAAATAATTATATCAGTAATATTATCTTGAACTCATTTAAGGCAGGATACGTGTTTGAATTAAATATTGTCACTGAAAAGTCATCGTACACATTTTTGGAATACACTCTTTGGGTAGAAAGAAAATTAACTCCACTTAAGTCAGTTTGGGAGGTACATTATAAAATTTATCTTATACACTGAAAGTCATCTTTTTGGGGAAACGTTGAGAATAATCTTATGCAGTGGGCAAAATTGCCTCTGACCCGCTAGGCGGTGGCTCGTAAAAATGCAGACGGGCTAGTAAATCTCCACCGTCACTGGCCCGATTGGCTGAATATTGCTGAGTTCGGCGTAAAACTAAACTCACTCACACACTCTTGTTTCTACCCGCATCATTAGAAAGAGGTCTGTAAGGCAAGACAAGAGCAGTAGTACCTCACTCTGGTAATTAGACGGTATTTGTAAGAGCTTCTGTATACCACAGTCTAACGCGTGAGCCCTAGATAACATGATCGGGTTCATGTTGCAGAGTGTGACGGTGGGGAACGGAAGAGACGTGAAGCCAAGTTTCACCGAAGTCTTGACGGGGTAGCTGTAGAAGGTTGTGAAGAGTTCGACAAGCTGAGCGATCATCACCCCGGTAGCGGCCAGGAAGAACATCGACCACATCACCTGGAAACAGGCATTTCAAATGAGGAGATTCGGTCTGGTTATTCCAGGTCCGTGTCAACAATATGTGGATCTGTGCAGCCTGTAAATAATTAAGTCTTATCATTCAGTTTCATCATCTATGCGTACGGAGAACACGTGAAGATCGTTAGAATTGATCTTCAGTAACCAATGCATGTCGTAAGAGGCGACTAACGAGATCGGGTGGATAGGCTCGCAGGCTTGGTTAACACATGCCATCATATCCCTTGTAGGTATACCGATGCTCATGCTATTGATCTCTGGATTCTCTGGTCCAGACTGAGATTGTTTACAGACTGCAGCCAAATCAAACATTTTCTGAGTTTCATCAATAATAGGTATGAGTGTAGTGTCTCATTATTTGGATAAATACTTCCGATGTTTGTCGTAAGAGCAATTTAAAGTTCGGTCAGATTGTCATAGTGGCACTTATGGATATTAGTTTTATGGGCACTTCTTGAAAAACTTTCCCCTGCTATGATTTGGGTGATTTGGTGATGTCTTGCTCTCTTACAAAATGGTTACAAGTCATCACCGACCGACATTATAACCAGGACTCTGAAAACCTGTGTGTACCTTGCATAAATCCTGAAGGTAAAGGCATCCCCAATCCAGTCTTACCTTGAATACAAGTCGTGGCGACGCCCATATCTTGGGTATACCCATAAACGAGGTACTTTCAGCAAAGTACGTGAAGAACGTGACGCAGTTACCATGTGACTTTTCTTTATCTTTGTCATCATCGTTTATGGGTCGTACTTGCATCTTCTGAAAGAAAGACAGTATCAGTGCTGACAGTAATGTGGGTATAATTTCTTTTGTCATGGTAGAGTGTGTGAGTGAGTTTACTTTTACGCCGCTTTTTATCAATATTCCATCAATACCACGGGGAACACAAGGAATGGGCATTACACACTGTACCCATGTGGGGAATCGAAACCGTGTCCTCGGTGTGACGAGCGAACGCTTTAACCGCTTGGCTACCCCACCGCGCGTACCATGGAAGAAGTTACAATATCATGAATGATGGTTTATCATGATTATTGAAGGGATAACCCCAAATCTTCAAGGGGTTTACTCCATAATGATGCATTTATAATGTTCCCTTCCCTTGCGATGTCATACTTCTACCAGGATATCGTAGTTGTACCTTCTACCAGGACTTTAATCGGAATATCGTAGTTGTACCTTCGACCAGGGGACTTTAATCGGAATGTCGTAGTTGTACCTTCGACCAGGGGACTTTAATCGGAATATCGTAGTTGTACCTTCGACCAGGGGACTTTAATCGGAATGTCGTGGTTGTACCTTCGACCAGGGGACTTTAATCGGAATATCGTAGTTGTACCTTCGACCAGAGGACTTTAATCGGAATGTCGTAGTTGTACCTTCAACCAGGACTTTAATCGGGATGTCATAATAGTACCTTCTACCGCGGGACTTTAATAGGAATGTCGTAGTTGTACATTCTACCATCACTATACCCCGGATGCAATATTGGCCATCTATAACTCGCGAGTAGCCTCGATGCCGTATTTGTATTTCCGTTGTCCCTAATACCGTATAAATCGTTCAACCACAATGTGTTTGAGCCATGCCTGTACATGCTCGAAACTCGTGGAAAGCGTTCAGCAACAGACACTGGTGTTTTACTACAACGGGGACTATAAACAATAGCATTAGACTCAAAGAGTGCTAATGAGGTCTATGCTCTATTCATCCCAATGCTGACATGCCAATTTTCTGCCTGTTGTAGGAAACATTATGGCATCAATAATACAATTTCCACAATGATTATACTCGGAATATGCCATGGTGGAAATATCCACAATTGTCGGTACGCTTTAATGGCGGTGACAGATAAACAACCGATGTTTACAGTGATGGATCGGTCAGCTAATTTCACCGAGTTAATTAACGAGGTTGACCCCTAACGCGATTGACCACGCCAATGCGAGCTCGTGCAGAATATCATCATCATCCTCATCATTGATTGTATGACGTTGAGGCATTGTGTTGTTGATGATGATAAGCGTGTTCCACTCAAACAAGATTTGTACTGGAAGAGCTCCCTGACGCAGGCTGTGCTCCTTGACGTAGACCCATACTTTTTTTTGGGACTGAAATCCAGACTGGCGGACCATGATTAAGTTGCTACCACCACACAACATACAAGATGACCAACGGTACATGCGCGAGGTGACCTTGCATTGTCGTCCATGACCTTGGGTTCAGATGATGGTCATCAAAATGTGTTACATCAACCATGTAGGATACCAGTATGCATAGCTGTCCATTCAGATTTTGTCTGACCGTCACTAGATCAAGTGTATGTTATTGTATCACTCTCGCTGTGAAACCCGAACTCTAAAGGACCCTTCTTCGTGAGATCAAATTACACTGACGTCGACCTTCACTTTGTGCTAGTCTGGGATAACATGCTTTATACTCGGGTGGGTGGCGAATTCGGACCGTTCTGTTGGACAAATCACAAACTTAATATTTGCTACATAACGGGTACGTATGCTCGCTTTGATCGAAGACCGTGCATATTTAAAACCAGTTTCGATATGGGGTTAAAAATCTTAAATGTTAGATACATTTTTCCATGTGTATAACGTTCTTATACTTAACAACAGATTGCACCAAATGACATAGAATAGACCATAGAAATTGGAACTGTCCAATTAATGTCATACCATTACTGTCCTTTGCAGAGAAGACCATTTTGTTTGTAATGGACATTATTATGAAGGAACAGTAGTGACCTCTCTAAACTATCGTAGCTAGCTGACAAAACACAGAGTATTCTAGACCTGCTAATGTGCTCTTTGTCCAGCCAACAAAGCTGATTATATATTCAATACCGGCTTATGTGTTTATAGTTGCAGAGTTAGTATAGTAAATGAGCTGTTATGTAAGCAAGGGCAGCAATTTGGCCATAACATAATATACATCACAGACTAACTTTCTGTGGTAGTTTGGGTACAATTCTAGGTCTTTGGTTTTGGGTTAACATAACATTGTTTTTTCCCTGGCTGTGAGATCGAGCAGCACATGAACTGCATGCCTCCTGGCACAGTTGCGGAAAGTTCTCGTGACACTTAAAATCTCGTAACTTTTCTCGTAGCATTCGTATCTACCATACAGGACCTAGATTTTCGAAACTCTCTTGGAGCTTCGAAAGTCGTAATTGCCACACACTAACATTACCTTACGACCACCTTAGCGCTAAGAGAGCTTCGAAACTCTAGGTCCTTTAGCATAGGAAGTACGAATGCTACGAGAAAGGTTACGAGATCTTACGCTTATGAGAGATTTGTGAAACAAGGCCCTGACCTACAAAGCTTCACAGCACTCCTTGCATTTAGCCTACTAGTCACGGTACCAAATCTGAATTAGGCTTCTCTGCCCAGTGACATTTGAAGTTGGCTATTTCAACATCATCATAAAAATAGACAACGAAAGGTAATATACCAACCATCAATGAAGGGCTGATCATAATCAAAATGTCACACTAACTCTGTGAGGATTTGCAGAAGTTTTTGTCCTAAAATAAACAAGTTGTTTACCAAACGATCATCAAAATATTGACACAGTTCACTATTTGTTACGAGGGAGGACTGGAGAGAAAGGAACAGCTAGGTGTGTGAGAAAGCATGGAGACAGCACAGCACAGGTTAATGAATAAATAAGTTTGTCGGCACTTGGCAGTTGTGCACGTACTTCTGTCCCTTTTTCCGCACTCATACACCCTCCCATAACCATCTCCCCACCCCACCCTTTCGTAACAAGTCAATATTTTTATGATAATTTGTTGAATAGCATATCGTTATTATGATTAGCGTTTCATTGAGCATTTCATGTTTATCAGTTTTTGAGTTAGATTGCAATTCATGGCCACGTTTAAGTGTCACTGCTAGCCTAGAGAAGCAAACAACACTACAAATGTGTTCTGGGACAATGTTGTTTTTAGTCAACCAACAGAATACATCTGTAACTACAAGATCTGCTTTCAATACATATCTGGTCACGCAGAAAAACAACTCAAGGTACCTGATTCTAAAATACAAATAGCTAAATAATAATCATGTTATGATTACACACAGCAGCATATCATTATGCGGTTAGTCCTATTTTTACAATATCGATTGTAGTCGCTTTCATATTTTTGTTTGACTATTTATTTACGTCGAAGCGGGTAATCAATGACTTGTTATGTTGGGTAGTTGCTATAAAATGGACGGCAAACATCAAGAAAGTGTCATGACAAGCTCCAGAGCTGTCCTGATTCCCCAAACACTCACACACAACAGAAATAATACGTTTCTGAACTATATATGTCACAGTCAATGTGTAAAATCAGGAAAATTGTAATTGCCTTAGATGTTTAGTCACTTTGTACATTGCCGTATTCACTAAGCCAGCTTGTAAACTGGAAAAATAGTCGATTCATTTCCCAAAGCTTACAAATTACTGATTTTACACATTGACTTTAACAAAATATGTACACATGTTTTCAAGTTGTCTTTAAACACTATTATCAACAAGGTTCTTCTTATGCGTGTCTGATATTTTACAGCGTCCGACCGGAGAGCTGAAGATGGCGGGTTCGATCCCCGGCCGTGTCATACCAAAAACATGCCTGGCACTCAGCATTAACGGGTACAACAAGGACTGGTCGGCTAAGTCAGTATATTGTGTCTTAGAGAAGAATTCATGCTTAATTGCGGCATGGTATCTCAGTGAGCTAACATTATAAAACCAGCTCAAGGCTGGTACAAGCAGCCACACACACATCATGAGCGCATAAACCTGTCAACTATATTGCAAAAGTCTACTCAAAACAACTTCGAAATATTGGCAATATACGTAAATTCCTAAGCCAAGTTTCTGCGGCTACCCTGCATTTTCTCTTGTGACCTCGAGAAACGATCAATGCAATGGACTGCTCACCAACGCTCCAAAGTCGGCCATAAACAAACTCCAGCGCATACAGAATCCGGCTGCCAGGATCGTGTCTTGCTCCCAGAAGTATGATCACATAACTCCAATCCTTCGTACCCTCCTCTGGCTTCCAGTACAACAAAGGATAAGCTATAAGCCCCTGTGCTTCGTGTATCAATGTCTGTCGGATGATGTTCCCGAGTATCTCCGTGACTTTATCGTACCATATACCCCGGCTCGATCTTTCAGATTAGAGTAAAAAAACAAATCCGACTATCCCAGTTACCATTTTCTATGGACATAGATCCTTTCCATTTGCAACTGCGCCTGAGTGGAATCAGTTACCAACACACATTAGAGAATGTGACACTTTCTCTCTGTTTAAATCCAAACTCAAAACATATCTATATTAGCAAGCATTCTGTGATGAATGACGTCAGTAAACCGTTGGACTGTGCGCTTAGAGCATGAAACATTCATGGAGTCATGCCCAATATAAATGAACTATTATTATTATAAGTACGACGTTAAACCCCACTTCAACTCACCTTTGTTCTTGACATAGTAAATCGCGATTGTATATATCATTACGTGTTCAATATTTATCACACCAGTCCTCCAACAAGCATCAACATGCATCAGACAAGCGTTGAAGCCCATGTAACCTCAACACACCATCCCATAAGATAAACGTGGATTATTGAAGGCCAATACCAGCATGGATCTCTTCTCTTGGGATGTGTTTCCTCTAGTACGATGTGGATAACATATAAGTTTGTGCTGTACTAAGACATAACACACACGTACTCCTATAGCCCTGCATTATTGAATGCCATGTGAAGGAGTGTGCTGGCCTTCTTTCTTCCGCTCCAGTTCATCATTTAGCATCAACACAATGACAAACACGCCCAGCTGATAGACGGATTCTGGAATTTTCAAACGTGGGTTGGAACATCTGGACACACACATACACACACACACACACACACACACACACACACACACACACACACACACACACACACACACACACACACACACACACACACATCCCCTACTCCCCGCATCCCATCTTCTTGGATCGGCCAATGCAGCCCCTGCGCCTATTCACAGCACCACGGCCTAATGCCAGCAGATTTATCAACGTAAATATATTTTGATCACAATTTTATTATATTTAAACGTTATTTCAGTTACACTCTCGTCATTGTAGACATTAATATGATTTGTGGTGGATATTTCTAAGCATGTGTATCCAATTTAAGTGGCATCAATAATACAAACACTGTTTCTATTTCCTAATAGATTTCATCGATTTTAAGTTGCATAAAGAAATAACACATGCGATCAAAATAACATACAACAAACCATACTTCTAAGAAGATTATATTGGACTCACATGTGTCATTGTAATAGACAGGTGATTTCGGATCGTCCCACTTGCCCGTATCCTTTGATAATTATAGGTATGCCAGCACACTTGTTAACGGTGTAACGGTGAAGAGCGACCGACTGTAGTCGAAATGCGAGCAAATGAATTACGTTGGACAGTTTCCATTTTTCAGTAGGTATATGATGTATATGAAAAACCCCTATCCCCCTACTGCCAAAGTGAAACCACCCTGGTGATTATACAAATACATCCGATAATCCATAATTGTCTTAAGAGATTGCTGACACACCGCCTCATGTTGCATGAAACAGTGGAGTGTTGTAATCTCTGAAGCAACACCTAATGGCTGAGGTCCATAGACTGACTCGGCGATTTGTGAACTAAGCTGGTTACATGTAATGCAACACGAACAAAAGGTAGGCTGGAAGTCCAACAAGTAACTTAAGCCGAAATATATTCCAAACCAGGGGCTTTTCACAGTAGCTTGCTCGGTGGTTTGGTACGGGTTGATTGTCAAGGTGAAACTGTAAGTTAACCGGAAATATGTAAAAGCAGGTGAAAACCCACCCAGAAATAACAAAGAAGTAAGATGAAGGGGAACACGTTTTGTTGACAGACAACTTCTTTATTGCAGTAGATGCTACTTTTCGGGGTAGATCCTAACGCCGTTATCAGGGAAATATAGAAGTTGTCTATCCATAAAAGGTGTTCGTCGGTACAAACCACTACAAAGGAATCAAAACGGCAGTACAAAACAGAGTGGTATATTCAAAGGCTGTATTAGCAGATATAGCTGCAATAGAGACAGTGGAAAGGCTATCGTCTTCGGTTACATGTAACAATGGTCAAGCTGCCAAGAAGGTGTTGTTACGAGTGTGTATTTCCTGTATATTTTGTTATTAATTAAGTAATAATTTGTTATTGGGTCACAACGTTTAGTGTTTTGAATAATAATTATGACGGGTCACATTTCGTATAATAGATGGTCAGCATTTTTAGGATTTTGGCAGCAGGCTTTCCGGAAGTTATCTGCCCTTTGCTTTCTATTTGCTGACTTCAGAGACCATTCGAGAGCTTTCCACGTGAGTGGCGATGTTCGTGTGTGCTCGAACTTTCGGGAAATGACTATATGTGTATATAAAGGCTAGTTGCCGTGTTGTTATGGACACACACACATTCACTGGAGTATACATCATCGCCAACAAATCCGTCAACGCCTGAATCTACATTAGCCGCAGCCAGACCGCTCGCGATGAAACATTCTGCATAACCGTTTCTCTCACACTAAGACTTTGGTGAGTTTGCTACACTATACATTGTATTTTGTGACCCATTGCCTTAGATTTTGTCTCATTGTATATGAAATCGTAATTGTGAAATTGACATGTGACTTTGTATAACTTGCTCTCTTTGCCAAATAATACAAAATTTGAATGTTTTTGACTTGTCTTTGTTCTGTTTTGCTGGTTGACGGGGGATTTCTTATACCTTTTGTCACAGCAAAATTCTTAACCGTAACAGTGTAGGTTACGTATCCAGGATGAAACGTAATCTCCATTAAACTGTTGGTTCTCTTGGAAGGTGAGATGTAATGTGAGATTACCGAGACAAAGAATTCAAAGTCAGATATACTATCCCCAAAAAAGAAACGCATGGGCGACTTGTATTTTTAAACAAAATCTATAAAATACTTGCTGTGCTCAAACAATCGTCAATCAATGTAAAAAAGGTGTTGGTAACATGATTTTACACAATTGTACAAGTAAAAAATCGATTTTACCTGAAAATATTGATTTTGATGAGATTTCTTACAAGGATTAGAAAGGCATCGCCACAATGCAACAGAAATCGCCTTCCACCTGATATTGTGCAGCAAAGTGCATTCACCGTCTGGCAATAACAATCCAGATTACTTTCGGAAATTGGCATCCGTTTTGAAGGAGCTTCAAGGTCAAATTGCTACGTCACGTCTTGACTCTACGATACGGAACATCACCACTGAAAGAATGAATGCTGGAGATTACCAGTCTTCTGTTGCCAGACGTCTGAATGTTAGTCTGAACAAGATATCATGACTTGGTGCTCTTTGCAGCCAAACAGGAAAAACAAATGACCGTGGTAGTACAAACAGACCTCGAGTTACCACTGCAGCCCAAGATCGGTACAGCCGGGTAGTACAGTTGCATGATCGTATTGTCACGACGGAGAGCACAGCAGCCAGGGTGCCTGGACTTAAGAGATTGTCCGGTCAAAATGTACGGAACAGGTTGAAAGAGACTGGTCTGAGAGCCAGGAAACCCGACGTATAGTCCGTTTGGCTTAAAAGCGGACCGATGCATTGCAGTCTAGCTCGAAAACTAATAAACATAACATTCTCAACGAAACGCTGATCATAATCATCATACCCACTCTGTGAGGTTTTTGCAAAATATTTTTCCTTGAAATAAACTTGCTGCTTAACAAACTCTCATTAAAATACTGATACAGTTTACTATTTTTACGCGGGAGGAGTGCAGAGAAAGGGACACCCATGTAGTTCAAGGCAAACTGTCTGCCTTGTATATGGTACACTACATGTTCATGAATATAGCTCCACAATAATTAGAACGTGAAAATAGGACGTACGTTTAAATGAAGATCATCCAATCTTGGATATCCTCAGAAACAAATTCCGTTTGGTGTGAAATGTAAATTAACTTCGAAATTATTAGAATGAATCGAGGAAAATTTCATCTCTGTTCGGCATTTCGTTCGCATCATAAATAGGAATGTGATAACAATATTGTGAATATAGTCTCTTACGGAAGTTCAGTTATCCCACGACGTGTCAGCACCGAGTTAAATATAGATACCCTGAAACAAAAACAGAATTTCAAAGTATACAGTAGCAATTACACAAACCTTCTTAAAGTGAGGATCCTGTTGGATAGCCGTGGTCTAAGATTCTGAAGTTATCGATGGACATCAGCAACAACAGCAACGGCGATAATGGACATGTCTTGAAACGTCACAGCAGGCCCATTTGAATTGAAAGCAGGTGGTGACGAGTTGGCAACAAACAATCAGCCTCCCAATCAGTGGCTGGGGCTTCAGAGAACAATATAGAGGTTTACTATTTGATCCAGACGAACAGTTGTCATTCAGATAATTAGTAGTCGTGGTGAGTACCGCGAGCGGCTTACATAATCCATGCAGTTGTTTGTGCCTCGTACTGCCTTCGTGCCGATATGCATAAGGGGTTGTCAACATATATTTACATATCATCGGTGAACCATTAATGTAACATTTTTGCAAACAGCTACTACGCCAAACCCATTGTGTAAATTAATTGGGGGAATTATAATGCAGCGTGCATGGTATTTTAGTGTGCATCGGTTACACATACACTTCCATAAATGTCGCTAATCATGAGGTGCTTAATAAAAGCCAAATAAATCTTCTCTGTGTAGATAAATACAGTTCCCTTTCACACTTCCAGTTCCAGATACACCAAACCCGACATACCCTCAGCTGGACATGAACATGGTGCAAGTACATTTGTTTAAAACATGTGTTCTGTTGACTTAAGCATTTAATTGAGCTTACAATCAATGTGCCTTTATCTGCGGTGCGAAGTAATCGAAAGTCCACCTTGGACAATCAAAGATCTACAACGTGTTGGTGAATCTAGATCTGATCTGATGTTAGGCTCAAATCGTGTTAAACTACTCATTTCTAAATGACTATTTTTTGGAAATGTTGAAACACACACGATCCGGATCCGGACGTGAAATCATCTGCAATTCATGTTTTACTCCATGTTTACGTGTATCATCTAGCCTGCTATTAAGGGTTTGATTCTGCCCCCAGTCCACAATTTTAATGTGTTAGAAACAATCTGTAATCCGACATAAAAGAATCACCCTTCTCTCGATTCTACATGCATCATGTGTTATCATACCAACGAGTATACACCATTCCTTCCAAAGCAGCTGTTTGAAACAATGGTCTGAAGTTTGCCAGTGACGCACTATGATCCTTCTCAAACCTACTGGAGAACACTTTTACCTCTTTTTTATGCATATATTTAGCAACAAAGAATGCACTACAAGACACTTATAGCGATATAGTACTGCGTCGAATCGGGGAAACATCAGCTTGGTCAGCTCGAATAAACCACACATCTACTCATGGTTGACATCGGATTGGTTTGCCAGGTAGGTTAAAGGATTAGCTACAAAGAAGGATTAACCAGGTGTCATCTCTGTTAGTTTTTACCATTCTTTATCCGCTTACATCCAGTTTAAATGGCTGACAATTTACATAATTACTGCTATAATGCGTTGCATCATGGGTAATCTGACACAGCGTCAGTGTTGATCAATTTGAAGAAAAGAACAAAACGTTTCGTTGATTCCAATATAGTTCCACGTTTAAACGCCTGGTTGTGCGACTTTGTACATATTTAACAAGTAGACAACATTCGTGCAAGATGAAATTGGTATTGTAGGTCAAAGCATTTTCCCCATTTTTTTTCAAAAAAACAACTGTTCCTATTTAATTATTAAAGGGCTCTTGTGTATCCAAATTGATGTGTTTTATCTTTAATGACATATCTAAGTTTGCAAAAGGTGTATTGATCAGACAAACACTGAAATGTGCACGAGTGTGTCATACCGCCAACATTATAGAGAAGGTAATTGACAAACGATCCATAATCGAAAACCAGGCATTATAGCTATGCCTGGCAGCATATATGTTCTCCATATACATACAAGTAGTTAGACAATGATACATTATATATATTCCAGGATAATACACACGTAGTTTATAGATTGGAGTAGTTCAAGAAGTTCGATCTTCGTGAAGATACGTCTCAGGCTTGTCTTTTGCTCTTCGCACATCAAAGCCATTATCATGGTCCAATGACAAAGCAAAATAATACTATTCATCAGATCAGATAGCAGAAATAGCTAACTATGTTACATTATGATCAATATAGGTTTAATTGTTGTTCAAAGCGAGGATGACCAAACGTTATGGTTCCAATATCCATATAAATGAAATACCATGGAAAGCTGCGCTACACTGAATCTGTATCCGTCGCGTCCCGATAACAGCAATAATGTTCAAAGGGCATTAACACAAATCTTAGGGCTGAGATAACTAAAGCTTTGTTGAAAGCAGGGTTAAAGTGATTAATAATAATCTTGCGATCCCGACAAATGAAATGCCATTAAAATCGATATTAAGTAAAACATTGTTTATACCCGCGTCAGTCAAACTGTATGGCCCATAGGAGTTATCCCGTCTGTGCTGAGACGGTGCCGAGAAGTAATTGCTGTCAATGGTGGCCATACAAAATACTACCTATTACGACATCTTGTGGACTCATGTTTAACAGAAACACAACATTGCGAACTCTGGGTCTATAGACGTATTACGTTTTACCGTTGAAATTACGTGAAATAATTGCACTTGAAACAAAGTCGTGAATTATTCTAAAAATAGCCTATGCGTTTCTTTTTTTGAAGAGTGTATGCCATGGTGGAGATGCAATGGTCGTAAAATCTATAACTATTTAGTGTTTGTTGTAATGATGTTCGACCTGGCAAGAGAGGATATACCTGATGAATTATTAGTGGTGTGATATTTCCTTAGTGACTTCATTTAGGAACAAATGCTCCTAACCGTGTGTGTTCACTCAGCTAACGCAGGGTTCCATGTTTAATGTTTTGGTGTAGCGTGTCAGTGAGGGAAACAATATCGATTCCACATTGCGTAAACATTAAAGAACGCAGTTCTGTGCCTTATTCGTAATTGTTGGTTAACATTTGTCTTGTAGCTTGGGAATCGCTTGTCATCGTAACAACTGTCAAAACACTCCGAAACGTCATGACAACTGTTTAACAGTAGGCGCGAAAAGTCTCAGGAACACACCAGCAATCGTCCTTCAACCAAGTATACACATGGAAAAAAGTAACGCCACAATTATGATTTTTATTATTATGTTTTACAGAATGAGATAGATATGCAGCAGAGAGGGTTTGGGTGATTTGTATTTATTATTAACCATTCATATTTATGTCCTAATTATGTTTTAGTATACTTAATGTAATCCCTCTGTGGCACCATACGTTAATTGCACATATTCACTTGTTACAAGCAAAAGCTAATGTATAATGCCCGTTTTAAAGTCATGTTTCGGGAAACTGTTCTTACAGCTCGATAATTTTGACAATCAGTTGATTTCACTGTTGATAAACAAATGTGGTACCTCCGAAACTGATGCAGATAACAGGTTATCGGTATGCAGAATACTGGCCAGCATGTCAATGAGGCTATTGCACAATGCTGTTTGTGGTCCACTGATCGCTGTTGGCCGCTTGGCCAGAAAAAATATTTATTCAAATGACACTATCGCCCACGAGTGACAACTCCTATGAAGATTTAGTTCTTCTAAGAAACAAGAGTGGCTTCCATGTTGCCGTTTGTCCAACAGGACGGTCCAAAACCGTTATAATTTCCCTGATATGGGACGCGATAACCTATAAGATGTCCCTGTAGCACGACTGGCTTGGTGCATCAAGTTCGACGTCACTGGTATGGGTTGACGTCATATTGAAGACGGTGGGATAGTCTAGTGGTTAAAGCGTTCGCTCGTCACGCCGAAGACCCGGGTTCGATTCCCCACATGGGTGCAATGTTTGAAGCCCATTTCCGGTGTCCCCCAACCGTGATATTGCTGAAATATTTCTGAAGGCGGTTTAAAATCAAAATCACTCATGGGAAAGGGTCCATCTTCCCTGATGTCAACTGTAATTTGTTTGTGAAGATATCGCGCAGGGTATTAGCTGAGTCCCTATCGCAAGTTGGTGCGAGCAAAGGGAGACGGAAACCAGCACAGTGCTCAACTGCCGACGTCACAGATTTCTACTGACATCAGCATTGTGTATCCCCACATTTTCATGCTTTTGTAAACAAAATACATGTAGAGGAAAGCTACAGTATACAACGCAAATCAAGCCATAGCAACGGGGCATGCAGAGTCCAAGCAACCTTTGCCTCACTATTTCGTTCCACTACAACACTGCTCAGTACAGCAGCGTAGCGACTTATATTGAGTCTACGTGTACATAGAGATGGGGCAAAAGCTACTACACAAGATAAAGTAGTCTTCCTCTTTCTAGCATTACACAATCTCTACCAGGTACAGACACATTCAAGTGATACTTGACGACAAAGGCGACATGTACACTTTGGGGATGACAACTTCGGGGGACACAGTAAACATGAGATGGTTTTCCTCTCCCTTTGCACGTTGTCTACTTGCTTCGAAGCAGCCAAAAGGTTTGGGCTGCTTTTCTATTGCAGTATCAAAGTTTGTACAGAACATATATTTGATAATTTTCCGCTTTATCGTTCAGTTAACATATCATTTGAATGAATTAATGCTCATTTTGTGCCAGTGTTGGTGAGGCTTCCAATTCCAGCATCTGCCATTTTGACATTTTGAAAGACGAAATTAACCCCGAACAGTGAAAATATAACTTGTACTCGTAGATCCAGTCATTGTATTAGACTGGATTTATACATGGACGATAAACAAGTCCGGGAAGTAAAAGGTCATAAGCATTTAGGTCATACACACCATTCGTGGAAAGTACATGCATGAATAATGTTTACTGAGTTTAAAATATCGCCTATCACGGAAAACTCCAGAGATATTGTATCGCGTATTTTTCGTTGGTTGTTAGTGTTCGTTTAGTATAACTTTACAAATGAAGAGACTCTTGCACTGATTGAAACGCTTTATTCGGACGCTTTCTGAACTACTTGCAACGCAGTCAAGGATACTAATGTTAAATCTCTAAGAAAATCGCTTCAAACCGATGACATTTTACAAATAATTAAAAAAATAAAATATTAATGAAAAAAAAACATATCCCTGTGGCAACAGATTTCCAAACTGAACTTGTACCAGGCGAACGTGCTGAGATACTGCCTGTTGTAAGCCCCTGAACCAGCAATAAATAAGCAAGAATATGCAAATCAAAAAGATATGGTATGCCTTGTGTCTCTACTGTTCCAGGAAGTGAAGAAAGACTCAGGGCTCATTTTCATTATGTTTGTGATTATTTTTTATTAAGTTTTTTTCTGTATATGTGTTCATTTAAGAGACAATATGTGACTCTACTGAGATAAGTATATTTCCTCTTAGAAACCGATCGTGTTAACAAAAGATCAACTGTAAAACCCAGACGTATGCAAAGTCATTTCTTCTGAGTACAATAAACTCATGGAATTCCTAGTCTGTCTCACAGTCCCTGAACCACATTATTTTGCCAAATGTCAAGCCTTCTCTACAGTGCTAATGCCTTAACTGAAGCAAGTCTAGATTTCCACAGTGAATCTGTGATCTCCCTGGGCTCCTTTTCAAGTAAAATGGCTTTGTTTGTTACTGTCAAAATCAAGCACATTCAGAGACTAAACCTTAGTCTAATGGAACTCCTTGTCCAAGGAAGCCATGAACTAATTTTAACTGAAAAAAGGAAAAGAAATTCAAACTCCTAATTCTATTACAGACTTTAGAAACGCGCACTATGACTAAAACTCGGGAAATGGATTCTGTCAGTTTACTCACTGTAGCCCCAAGCTATCCTGCAATGATCTTAAAGGTGATAATGGCACAAAGAGAATAATTATTTTATAGTTTCTGCTTTCATAAAATATAGCAGTAAATAAAGTGGTGTTGTGATTTTTGTTCATAACAAATATTTCAGGAAATAGATATTCTAGCATAAAATAAATAGAATGAAATTTTTTTTTAACGAAGTTTTGAATTTTGGCGTCTTTACATTTTTCGTTTCGCGTCTCATGGGGTTATCTCCCTTGTCGATTTCTTCTTTAAAGGAACAAAAACAACAACTTCCGTCTGGTTGTTGACAACGTGAACCACACATTTTAGTTAATATCTTGTCACGACAATGGTGTTCTACTTCGTTAGCAATGGTATTTATATGTTTGGCGTGATCATATATCGCCCAGTATCATAACATAACGTGATTCTGCCGAGCTAATTAGATACTATAGAGAGCGATCATTTACTCCCTTGGTTTTCGCTCACTCACATTGGGAACAGATGTCACGACGATTTCTGTATGCTAGTTTTGATATGGATTGTTCTTGAAAGAAGTGATAGTGTGCATTTCAAGTAGGGGCTACATGCGGGACTCTTACCGTTAGATGTTTGTTTCACAAACTATACCATGCTTAGGCAAACAGGCAACGTTTGAGTGCCACAAATAAAACAGCAACCACCACAATGGAACATTCCTTGTTTTTTTCTCTTCTGACTCAGTTGTCTCATTTCAGTGGTGTCGCCACCCTACACAATGTACATGGGACTGGACAAACATGAAAGTAAGTTACCACGGTTACTCTCTCAATATGTATTATACATATATTTTTTTCCATTTATTTAGTTTACAGTTTTCAGGCCTGATAATTCACATCATTAGGTGAATATAAAACATATAAATAGAAAATCTGATTTTGATTTCTGAAAAGCAAATTTTGTACAGGATTTTATCTAAGTATTTTGTATAATTGATCTATAATGTCAAAAATAATTTTTAAATGTTTGTTTATTTCTTGTCAGTAGAATGCAAAACCCTGTTTAGAAACATTCTACATACATCAGTGAAGTCCAAACATTTATGGGGTGGTGGGGTAGCCTTCTGGTTAAAGTGTTTGTTTGGCATGCCAAATGCCTGAGTTCGACGGGGGTAAAATCTGTGAAACCCATTTCTTGTTTCCCTGTCAAAGATATTGCTAGAATATTGCTAAAAGCAGCATGAACTAAACTGGTTTTTAATGGTCTGAGTGTTCAAAGCAGTTTCACGGTAGTGCAAATTATGAGGTCCATGAAAAATTCTTTCAAGGTGTTTGAATCCAAGGATCCCATTAACAACTGATGTTTCTGTATAACATTAAGGGTTTTGACAAAGACCCCTTAGTTACATGAGTTCTGAGGAACCCTTCATAAACATGATAAGCTAAGATTGACAATAAGTATATTTTCCTAAACTAGTGTTTTTGACTTGGTTTCACATTCTGCCAAATTGCATGCTGTTACTAAAGTGACTATACATTTGTGATAATGTTTGCCCTTCAGATGAGGATTTGATCAAGTGGGGCTGGAAGGAGGATGTATGGTAAGCAGGTTTATCTGTTATACCTCCCACAACTTACTAGTCATGCTGGTGTTTGCAGTGCTCGTAGTAGGAGTTGTCGTCTTGTACGAGTGCGTGCAGAAATAGAATTATAAATATCCAGTCCAAATATTTTTCATTACAATCCTGAATTGTTTCAAAATATATTGTTCTTTCTTTGTATGTTTTCATTTTAAGGTGCTTTTTAAAATTAAGTAGAACTAAATCTATACATCCAAAACATGCATGTAAAATATATTTTGCATGTTTTTAATATTTTTTTCTTGCATGAAAAATGCAGGTTTCTGCGTTACCGCGAACACTGTGTTAGTGTTGTTATGGTTGGGCATTCTGACTCTGCATTCATTGTCTTCAAATTACGAATCACTAGCAAGAATGGATGTACACCTGCTCACTTACTTGCAGCAAATCATGGTCAAAGTTCCCATTTTGAAGTAACATTTGCCAGATTTCTTGAATACATTAAGAAATTACATTTTGAAACAATTAATTGCCTTCTCAGTTTGTCTGGATTTTCCTTTCATGCTCAAGACGAGATATAATTTTAATCCATTTTGATAAGTACCATTGTTTGGTGTTTGTTTTCTTATGCCAAATATATAGCTGAAAATCTTGGAAGAGTGTTTTCCTTTCATAACACTCATGACAGCTGTGCACCATTGCAGGTTCCATGTTGACAAGGTGTCCTCAGCTCATGTTTACCTCCGCCTCCATCCGGTAAGTGACCTTGACATTCATTCCAAGACATGTAAATACTGTCACTGCACAAAAATACAAAGATAAGTCGTGATAATCCGATAATTAATAATGATGCATGTCATTCAACATGTTTTATGTAAAGAGTGAGTGAGTGATTTGGGTTTTAGCTTTTGGCAATATTCCAGCAATATCACTGTGGCGACACCAGAAATGGACTTCACATATTGTACCCACATGGGGAATCCAACCCAGGTCTTAGGCGTGACAAGTGAATGCCTTAACCACTGGGCTACCCCAGCGCCCCTTGTATGTAAAGAGAAGTTGCTTGTTAAAGCATGGTAATCCTCCAGGGCATAGATTTTTGTAGCTCTCTTAGCGCTAAGATGGTTAATGTTAATGTTAATTGTGACCATCTTAGCACTAAGAGAGCCTAGAAAATCTAGGCCCTGATTTCCTTTAATTGATTTTATGCCCAGATATACAGGATATTGCTGATTAAATGTTGGGGATGTATTTCCAGGGAGAGACATTAGACGATGTCCCTCAGGCTGTCGTAGACGAGTGTGCCCAGCTGGTGAAGGCCAACAGTATTCAAGGTGGGTTACCGGACAGTTGTTCCATGAGGATCGAGGAGGGAACTGGTCATCCACAACCCATGACAAGCAGACTCTGATTAATGTGAGAGTTGACTAAAGGGATCAAGTGGTCAGACGCTTCTACTTTACTGACACATGTCAGTGTACCGCAGTTATCTTCTTTGATGCTCATGATATCCATCATTAGATTGTGTGCAGTTGGTCGTACAGACAGTTATCATGTTTGATCGTACAGACAGTTATCATATTTGATTGTGCAGACAGTTATCATGTTTGATCGTACAGTCAGTTATCATGTTTGATCGTACAGTTATCATGTTTGATCGTACAGTTATGTTTGATCATACAGACAGTTATCATGTTTGATCATAGTTATCATGTTTGATCATACAGACAGTTATGTTTGATCGTACAGACAGTTATGATGTTTGATTGTACAGACAGTTATCATGTTTGATCATACAGACAGTTATCATGTTTGCTGGAATATAGATAAATGTGGTTCTGTGAAATTCATCATCAAAGATAGAAAAAGACATACGGTTAATTAGAATGTTTGATGAACATTTCTTAGTAGTTAATGGTTGACAAAGTAGGCATAAGTATGGATAACAGCTTCTTTCATCTTCTTTTATAGATTGACAACTGTATGGGCATCCTTGCTGAAATGCTGTAAATATGTTACAAACATAAAAATGATGTTATCCATGAAATATGTTTGTTGTAATGTTCCACAGGCAACAAGATGAACAACATTGATGTTGTGTACACAATGTGGGAAAACCTGAAGAAGACAGCAGGAATGGATGTTGGACAGGTGGGGTTCCACAGACAAAAGGAGGTCAGTGTGTGTGTTTACAGTCAATTACCTTCATCATGGAATATGTATACAGACCACCTCAGTGATCTAATCAATAGGACCTGATTTTCTGGTGTCCACAGCCGTGATGTTGCAGGAATATTGTTAAAAGTGGTGTAAAACCATACTCACTGGGATGTTTACAACTCCATTAAAACCTGTGAGCACCGGTATGTCGCTGGCAAACCTACAGACATAGTCAGGGAAATAAGTGGGATTCGAACCCTCTATCACACTTTGCCACACATGATGAATTAGAACAGTTTGGTACAGGGTAGACAACTGCATCACCTGCACCCCTTTACAATGTAGACCCATGATGATCTGGGTTGGCATTGGTCATCAGCAACCCATGCTTGTTGTAAGAGGCGACTAACCAGAATGGGTGGTCAGCCTCGTTGATTATTTGTGTCCCAATGGGATAGACTGATGCTCATGTTTTTAATCACTGAATTACCTGGTCCAGACATGATTATTTACAGACCACTGCAGTATAGCTAGAATATTGCTGAGTGTGACATTAAACAACAAACAAATTCAGTGGTTAGAAGATCTGCCCAGAGATCAGAAGTCCTTGCCCTGACTTCATCATGCTAGCAGACATGAAAGTATGTGTAACATGTTACCAGATGTTACCCATGGATAAACAAGGATAAAACAAGAATGACTGTGTTTGTGTGTTGTTTAATGCCACACTCGGAAATATTTCAGCTATATGGCAGTTATACTGTGTATGAGTCCTCTGTCCATATTTGACTTGGAGATAAGCTGAATTTTGAGTTTAATGTTATACTCTTTTATATTACAACCATTCAATGTTTCTTAAAATGGACAAGTTTAAACTGTCTTGCCAATTTGTGACAAAGTAAATATCAACATTGCAGGTGAGAAAAGTTAGAATAGAGAAAAGGATCAATGAGATAGTGAACCGATTAAACAAGACGAAGGTGGAGCGATTTCCCGATTTGAGACAAGAGCGAGAAAACCAAGATAAGCTGGAGAGGGAAGACAAGAGAAGAAAGGAACAGGAGATCAAACAACGGGAGAAAGAGGATGAGAAACGGAGGAAGGAACAGGCAGAACTGCGTTCCTATGACAGTCTCATGAGGCCTGAAAACATGCACTCTAATGTGGTAGGGTGTTTGGTGTTCCCTTATTATGGAAGTGTATAAACTTTTCAGGATGTGATGAAGGTTGTGTCTGGCACTAGTGTCTCCTTGTTTCCGGATGTGATGAAAGATGTGTGTGTCATTCATGTCTGCTTGTTTCAGCATTTGATATTGGCTGTTTCTGTCTTTAATGTCTTCTTGTTTCAGGATGTGATGAAGGCTCTGTCTGTCACTAGTGTCTCCTTGTTTCAGGATGTGGTGAAGGCTCTGTCTGTCACTAATGTCAACTTGTTTCAGGATGTGATGAAGGCTGTGTGTGTCAGTGGTGTCTCCTTGTTTCAGGATGTGGTTAAGGTTGTGTGTGTCACTAATGTCTCCTTGTTTCAGGATGTGATGAAGGCTGTGTGTGTCAGTGGTGTCTCCTTGTTTCAGGATGTGGTTAAGGTTGTGTGTGTCACTAATGTCTTCTTTGTTTGAAGGCTCAATCACTAGTGTCTCCTTGTTTCAGGATATGATGAAGGCTGTGTGTGTCAGTGGTGTCTCCTTTTTTCAGGATGTGGTGAAGGTTATGTGTGTCACTAATGTTTCCTTGTTTTAGGATGTGATGAAGGCTGTGTGTCAGTGGTGTCTCCTTGTTTCATGATGTGATGAGGCTTGTGTGTGTCACTAATGTCTCCTTGTTTCAGGATGTGGTGAAGGTTGTGTGTGTCACTAATGTCTTCTGGTTTCAGGATGTGGTGAAGGTTGTGTGTGTCACCAGTGTCTCCTTGTAGAAGGATATGATAAAAGGCTGTGTCTGTCTCTAGTGTCTCTTGTTTTAGGATGTGATAAAGACTTTGTGTGTCAGAAGTGTCTCTTTTTTCAGGATGTGATCAAGATTGTATGTGTCATTAATGTCTCCTTGTTTCAGGATGTGACAAAGGCTGTGTCTGTCACTAATGTCTCTTTGCCCCAGGATGTGATTAGGGCTTGTGACAATTGTGTCCTTGTTTCAGGACGATGGCAATGACTCTGATGACTTTATGTGACTGGGAAACGTGGAGGTGAAGGATGCCCATGACATCCTGGACACACTAATGGAACAATATCAAGGGGATCTGCCATGCTCATGGGAAGGCCAACAGCTCCACCACATGCCAACAATGATCCAATCACTTTGTGTTCTTCCACCATGGGATGTGGTTTTGACCAGTCACGCCAAAGGTTACACATGGGTCAAGGCTTGGAAACAGTTGGTCATCTTGGGAGATTTTGTGATTGAGTGCTAGTGAGATTTGACAGACTCAAAATTGAGAAATCACTAGGTGGACATTGAGAACTGTGATCTTTGTTGACAAGTCCTGCGCATCATTAGGAGATGAGGTGTGTGCAAGTTGGATGTGTGACCTGCTCATATTAGTTGACTTCAGTGATACGAGAGTCAGTATCTGATATCTATATGTGATATATCCTGCTTTGTGCCTTGTGGGAAAAATGCCAGCATCTGATGTCACGCCAGTATTGTCAAGCCACGGTGACTGTTGTCACTCAGTCTCAAGGCTACAACTTGCATCCCTTGGAACATTGACTCATCTTATCACTGTCAAGAAGTCCCATTGGCACAGGCTCATTAAAAGTTCCAGTTGGTTTTTAGATTTCATCGTCTCAAGACCTTCCTGCTGCTTCAACTAAAAACTGAGGCCTTATATTTTTAGCTGGGTTTACATATACCTAAATAATAGAAAATTCTGAAAAATATAAAAATCAAGGCCTTTTCATAAAGTCAGTGTTATAAAGTTAAATAATTTGGGACAATAAACAGAGATGCCACCCCTTATGCTTTGGATGTAATTACTGTGATTTTGACCATTATGTTATGCCATTACAATTAATCTGTGAAAATTACAATTTTCTACTTGTTTTACAAAAATCAACAAAACAGATACAAATTCACAGGGAAATGTTTCGTAACACCCTGCTGCAGGGGTTCGGAAATGACCTTTCACTAACAGGAATTGCTTACTCTCAGCATCGTGCTTATTCCAATTAGCTTGTAAGGGATCACAATATTTTGTGTCATATCACAATTTTCGATGTATGGAGCTTCATAATGATTGGTGTCATGTATTTCTTTTCAGAATCTTCCTTTTTTGAAAACTTGCACTGTGTCAAAGAGATGGCAGACAAGTATTATTACACGTTTTAGGTTCAAATGACACTTTTTGACCTCCAATATTACACTTTGCCCCAAAATAGGATTGGCATCTCTGAATAAGAACAACAATAACATGCTGCTGTCAGGTTTCCAAATTTTATTTAAATAGAGACCCACACCATGATTTACCATCTATCCTATCTATTTTCATCACCAGCCAATTCTAATCAAACTTAAATTAAAACATATTGTTCAGTTATACCAACCAACCATTTTGTTATCCAAAATTGTAAACCCGCAACAGAGAAAATCTTGCTTGTGGACAACACCAGTAGCTTTTCCTTTCAATCTTTTCTCATAGACTTATATATTTAGAGAAGTACAAATGTAATATTAAAATACAGTCAAATCTTTGTAAGCAGGCACTAGATAAAAGTAAGAAAAGGAAGATATGTAGGCTCTGTTTAAGGATATCCAACCGCATATTTTATGTATGCTTCTAAATTTTACGCACAAGAATGTATGATAACTCTCAGTATCTGTTCAGATAATCAAACATTCAAGAGACAGTGTTCAAGCTCTAAGACTGTCAGTATTGTTCAGTTTTCCCATCAATCAAACCAAGTTTCAGTGTTTGATTTTCATTTCATCTTTGTGATTTTCACCTCCTAGCTTATTACTTTAGTTTCCTTCCTTTGTTCATCCTCTACAATGATGTAATTATTATGGGCAATAATTCATTTACATGTTCACATTTAATGCCCTTTTGAAAAATATTGTTTAGCATGTATGGACCAACACCTAATGTTGAGTAGTACATTTAGAAATCAATTCAATACTGTTCAGTGAAATTTATGGTTCGTAAGCCAACCCGTCATATTTTATTTAAGACAATGTCAAATGTTTGATTTTTTCAGTCAAATGAAAATTATCCATTTGTATAAGCATGATTTAAATAAATGATTTTTTATGTGATTTTTTGGTGTATTTCAAATGAATTATTGTTAGCTTTCTGATTGTATGTGTTTCCCCCAGTTATTTTGATTACTGTTGTGAAAAACAGAGTAAGGTTCGGTAGGCGAATGCATGGTATTCAGTTGACTTCTCTCTTATCTATCTCAGTGTACTGTAACATGATGCCAGTGTGGAGCCCAGAACACTATTAAATAGAAAATGTTTAGTTATATCTCAAACACATTCCACTTGACCCAGACAGGTGCTTGTGTACTGGTCAAACATCCAAGTTTGTACAAAGACTGAGTGTACTTATTAGGCCACTGATTTGTTCTTCATGTTAATCATAGCTATCCTTATCACTCTCCTCAGACAGGGACCCATGAAGAATTGATTTTCAGTAACCCATGCTTTTCCTAAGAGGCAACAAATGGGATTGGGTGGTCAGGCTTGCTGATTTGGATGACACATGTCATTGTATCCCTGTTGTATAGATCGTTGCTCATGCTGTTCATCACTGAATCATCTGGGCAAGATTTGAATATTTACAAACCACCATATAGTGGAATATTGGTGAGAGTGGTGTAAACTAAACTCACTCACTCCACAGAGGGGGCATTGGTGTATATTTTGTTGCCAGAGTTGCTTCCCTTTGGTTTGCCAGATTCCTATGATAGTGGGTTTGAATCTTGTTTTGCCCTGGTGAAGTTTCTGGGTTTGCTGCACTATAGTTCATGTGGATTTCACCACAGCTGTAAATGTAAGAGACTAGCATTGCTTTGAGCTTTTCTCTCATAGCATGCCACCACTGTGATTAAACTTACATACAGTTCATGCAATGTTGACTCCAACTCACAACTACATTGTGTTTACTAACTTTACCTATTTTCGAAATTTTCAACACCTCTGAATAAGAGTGAGATGAATATGCCAATTATAGGAAAGAATAAACTTGGAGAAATGTGTCATTTGTAATAAAACAAACACCACTGGGTGCATGCTTTTCACAAAAAAAACCCATCTGATGCACAATTTCAAAACTTACTTTGTTTTTTCTCATTTTGAAACCTGTACTTTTCTAACTTGCGATACTAGTGTACCCATACTCTGTCCAGTATGGTACCACACTGACACGCTCTGTCCAGTATGGTACCACAGTGACACACTCTGTCCAGTCTTGGTACCACAGCAACACACTCTGTCCAGTATGGTACCACAGTGACACACTCTGTCCAGTCTTGGTACCACAGTGACACACTCTGTCCAGTCTTGGTACCACAGCTACACACTCTGTCCAGTCTTGGTACCACAGCGACACACTCTGTCCAGTATGGTACCACAGCGACACACTCTGTCCAGTATGGTACCACAGCGACACACTCTGTCCAGTCTTGGTACCACAGTGACACACTCTGTCCAGTCTTGGTACCACAGCGACACACTCTGGCCAGTCTTGGTACCACAGCGACACTCTGTCCAGTCTTGGTACCACTATGACACACTCTGTCCAGTCTTCATACCACAGCGACTCCCTGCTCAAGATGTACTCCCAACTGCTGGCTGTACTAGGGGTGTGAGGAGCAGTCGAGTAACCTAGTGGTTAAAACATTTGCTAGTCTCGCCATAGGTCTGGGTTTGATTCCCCACATGGGTACAATGTGTGAAGCCCATTTCTGATGTCCCTTCCCCCACCATGGAATATTGCTGAAAGCGTTGTAAACCCAGTCTCTCACTCACTACATCCCCTTTACCTCAGAAATGTTGTTGCAAAAAAAGCGTCACAATATCCATTGTCCTGTATTGTTGACCAAAAACATGAAAAATTCAAGTTACAAACTGTAGTTTAACTGATCATTATTAGCTGGAAAGGGCCAAAATAGTACTTATTAATTCCATACCTTTTAATGTTAAAAAGCCATTATGTAATGGATGTTGAATGCTATGCATGTGTATCCATGGAGTTTGAAAATGCATCTAATGATTTACACAGTAAATCACATGAAATATTAAAGGATTATGTTCACTGGTGGTAGCCATGGTAGCATAAACATAATATTTTAGTTCCTTTTCTCTGGGGCCCATGTATTGATGATAACAAGTTGAATGAATTGTGTCAGAGTAATGGATATAAGAACTGACCACGTTTTGTGTGTATCTACACCCACTGCTTATACCAGGTCCCTTTGTATGAAAAAGATAATTAGCTCTGATGTGTTTATTTTAATCACAATCAACTGTAAACCTTAAATTTATTCCATTACTGATATTGAAACTGGCTTGAAAAAGACACTGTCCGTCTGTAGACACTGTCCGTCAGTAAATTTTATTCCATTACTGATATTGAAATTCACCTGAAAAAGATAGTTTTTTCAAAGATGTATTTATTTAAGTCACAATAAACTGCAGACACTTCAGTGTAGGTTTATCGTACCCATTACTGATAACATCAGCTGGTTAAGTGATAAAGAGAAGAGTGATAGAGTGTGGTGAAATTGGATACTGTGTGAATGCATGTTAGGTTTACCTACCATTCCATGGGGCTTTGAAAGATGCGCTAAGTAAATGTTGATATAACGGTAAAACTGGGAGGGTTGTAGTTGTGTTGATCTCAAACAAACTTCAATATTTTACAGAATACCTGCTATCTTTGACAAACTGCTCAAATTACCTTCATGTTTTACATGTAGTTTGACAATTATGACTGTCATGAATGGATATTGCAATGTTATTTATCATATTATTTATGATAATAATCAGTATTTTCCACGGTTACTTTCCTCCATAATTCTGTAATTAGGCCAGACAAGGTTTCAAATCTAGTTACAGATGCCCATCTCCCAAACCTTGAAACTGAAAATAGAAGATGAAGTCATTAAGTAGAAAAAAATGAATTCATGTACAGTTGCCAATCCAATGTAGACAAACACTGTTATTTCATTCCCTACTCTATGCCACTTCAACTCCCCTTTCTCAAGGGTCCCCCCTACCCTCACCTCATTCTACTCCATAACTGAAAAAGGTTTGATCTGATCTGCTATATGATTTGATGTTGATGGAAAAATGATCCTTCCCAACGACTGAAATCAAATAAGATAGGGATACAGATATATTTCATTTAGGGTCTGTTGTCTTCATATTTCTAGGTGTGCTCATTGAAATTTTCAAAGTTTTAAACAAACTGACATCATGAAACTAACTCCCTCATCAACATGTTGTTAAATATGCAGACCTGCTTGACATATTTACTTTAATATTTGTGAACAGAAACACATACTTTGCGCTGCAAAGTTGGTGGTTCATTTTTGTTAAGTCAGCTAGAATAAACCCTACTGTGAACCTATGACTGACAACCACCCAGGTGTCACAACCATACTAGACTGTTGAGCATGAACCTGTAATATGCAAAAGCTGTACTGAATATGCATTTGAAACTAATTAAAATATCCTTAAACTGACTTTGTTGTCTTGTGTTTGTTTGAACTCAGCAAATATCCAGCTATATGATGTTATAGCAGTAGTAGTTGTTCGTTTATTTTAGTCTCATCTTGTACATACAAGTAATGTATACATAAATTTATAGAGCTGTGCATGCTCAAGTTGCAAGAAGACTATGTCAGGCTTAAAAGTAGGGTGAATAAAATGATTAAAATAAATTACTTGAAATTACATAGTTGCAGTAAAACATGACACACGTGTGTAAAACATGACACAGTGGCGGACCCAGGGGATGGGGGGAATAGTCCTTTATGTAGTGACAGAGTTGGGTCTATACCCCTATATGCCTTCTTAATGCTGTTTCTGAGGGAGACGCCCCTATCATGAATGTCATCTTTAATGCCTCAGTACCTCTCTGAACTCATCTCTGTGTACACACCACCACGACAGTTGCGGTCACACCAGCAGTTCCTCCTAAGAACACCCTCTGTACATCTCAAGAACTATGGTCACAGAGCATTCAGCTTCGCAGCTCCTTCACTTTGGAACAGTCTTCCCATAGTTATCAAAACAGCAACCACCCTTCACGCCTTCAAATCCCTATTGAAGACCTATCTTTTCATGAAATATCCTTTTTTAGAATATGTGAAGCCTTGCCTAGGTCACAAGTATGAAAATTAATTTCTTATGCCATAACATAATCATTGTTTATCGAGTCTCTAATCATGCTAATAGAGATATAATGAACTGTTCACGGAGCTAATTAATAATCCGAAAGGTACCAATTCACTAACTGAACATGTTAAATTTGAAATAAGGCGTACTTTATATATAAATTAGACACATTTAAGACCCATTATTCATGATAAACCGTGTTTGACAACATGTATAGATCAACACGTGTGCGCGCGCGCAGGCACGAACACAGCGAGCTCTTTTTTCAGAGGGAGCCTGTTCTCGGCTGGAGTTGTACGCAACGAGTTCTCCCCCGGTCACGTGACATTACTTAGAAACCATAAACAAGATGGCGAGAAAGGAAGCCTTGGTCAACGACTTGAAAGATGAACGTGTCCCACCTGCTATACAATGGACAACTGATCAAGTTTCAGACTGGATAGAAGAGCTAGGATTTCCCCAATATAAGGTTTAATAAGAATGCTCAATATTAAATATTTTTTATGCAGAAGAGTTCAATTGTCTTCGCACTAACAAGATTCCAAGTCCGATTTTCGATCAGTAATCGTTTCGATGTTGATTGTAAGGGAACAATCTCTTCATGTCAAGTTTCACATTTTGTTTCTGACTTGTTTCCCCAGTGTAACTAAATGATTAATAAATGGAACTTAGTTCTTATAGACTGGAGACTTCGAAATGTAACAGCCTGCTATCATTTTTTTCAGCCATGTTTCACAACAAACCAGATTGATGGAAGAAAACTAATAGCAATAGAAGCATCTGCCTTTCCAAATATTGGTATTACAGACTTTGAGCATATTAAGGTATGGTTCAATCACTTAGTAGAAATGACCTCTATGTTCTTGTCAATAGAGCAACTGGAAAAGAAGAATGGTTGTTCTGTCCTCTGGCTGTGTCATACCTAAAGATGTTTGAAAAAATGTTACTGTTGCTTTCCTGGCATTTGTTACAAAGGGAAAAACTACGAGTGGTATGACTGAAGTCAGTGTAATGTCAACTATCTAATTTAACCATAGGCATTATATCTCCATTGGCAAGCTCTTAAAATATCTGTGGACAACTGCAAGCCTCCCCATGCATGTATGTACATTGCTGTGTAAGTGACTAATATTGAATGAGATATTTAATTGTCATGGTTGTTGTTACATATTTTAATTTTCTTCATGCTTCAACATGCATGTTTTGCGTTTTGAAACAGAATCTTTATACATGGAAATATTTTGTCCTATTCCTAGGAGTCATTTTAATCGCTTGATTATAGTAATCTTTCAACATTTTCAGCATCATTCAGTATTTGTTAATATGTTTTACATCAATTCTCTTTTCCAGATAATAGCAAAGAGTATAAGAGATTTACTACTGCTGGAAGAACCTGACTGGACTAGAAGTATTTCAATACCACCAAGAAGTGACTTAGGTATGGAAGAAACAGTTGGTCCCTTCCTCATTGTTCATTCACACTGAGAGAATATGATGTTAAGTACATGTGTAGGTATCTTAGAGTTGTTAACTGCAGAACATGTATAGTATATTAGTATAAAATGCTCACCACTGCTTAAGATGTACTGGTATCTTCACATATTTTAACAATGTCACAAACCCATCTTGCTTGCTGCAACTAAATCTCTTGAAAAAGTAAACTTTAAACAATGTCTATAAACATAAACATTTTTTAGTAGTCAGTGTTATATATGTCTAGTTCTAGACTGACTAGATTGAAGGGTAATTGTGCTAATAGTAGACTGCATTAATGACTCTTTATATGATACAACAAATGAAGGAAATTGTTTTCACATTGCCGACATTCATTGGTATGTTCACTCTGGCATAGTTACTGGATCAAAGAAAAGATGTCTAGTTAACACACACAGTATTTATTGATGAACATGGTTATGCATGGGAATAACACTCTTGGGAACTGTCACACTCTGAAATGAAACCTTGCAGGTTTTTTTTTAAGAGATGTTAACCTACTTGCACCAGATGCAGTGTAAGATAAAAACCTAGTTGAACCAGACAAATTCCAGTTGTAATGTAGTGAGTTAAACATCACAGGTCTTGGTGCACATAAACATATTTCTGTCATGTAGTACCCATGAAACCATAGCTGATCCCTATTTTCAAGAGTTGTCATAGCACAGACATGTATATAAATAGCTATGTTTCGGTGCCATACCTATTCAGTAGTTCAGAAGGAAAATGAGCTGACATGCTTATAAGGTTAGATTTATTATTGATATGTCTCATAACTTGACTTCCACTTTGTGCATGTGAGACTAGTTTGCATTTGGTAATAGTGGGTTGCACTTGTGCAAATAACAAAGCACTAAATCGATCCCTGTTTTGTGATCAACTTTTGTTGATTTGAAGATAAGTTCTAAGCAAGAACTGGATATCTTAATGTATTGAACAGCAAGACTACAGGTTATATGTGTCTGTTATGTTTAGGTATGTATCTGGAGAAGAAGAGTCAACGGGGAAAGATCATCAATGTGATGACTTATCAGCAGTTTCTCCTGGAGCACAAGAATGCCAAGTGGCAGCCCCCTCTCGCTAACCACTGCCTGCTGCTGCCTCATGACCCCCCTCCTGCAGAGATAACCCAGTCATAGTAGCCACACCTGTAAAGATTGACGGACCTACCGACAGCTGACATTCTACGTCTTCTTACCAGTGAATAACATAAAAACAGTTGTTTACTTTTGACTGCCAACAAACCCAGTCTTCCTTTCAAAGAAGTCTGGTCATAACACTTATATCATATCAGTGATGTTTTGTTTATTACAATATAGCCAAAATATTGGCATCTGTATTATTTCTTAACTTTTATGACTGTATCATGGCAGCTCTTGCATTGTGGTCCCACTGTGGTAATCATCGTTGTCAGATATATTAGACATTCTCTGTAAAAGATTGCCACTGAAACAAGCCTATGAGATGACCTGTAGGCAGACATGATCCTGATATTAAAAAGGTATTTTCATTTTCTTTTGGTCCATTTATGTCAGAGCAACTATTCCATTTCCTATTTTATGTCATTGCAAATTAATGTTTAGTGAACCATATATGCTTGGCCAGTAAATGTAATATTCCATATGAATCCATACGATGCCTTCCACTCTATTACCTCTAAATGATAACATTGTCAGACGTTAATCCCAGGATTGACTTCTTTATTTTGACAGTGCATCTATCGTAATAAAGAAGTTGTTATCCATAAAGTTTGTCAATCTTGTACTCCCCAAATTCTAAAATGCCACTGAAAGCAGTTATACATTAATCCTAGCCATCAAAACGCTCCCAGACTGTGGCTTCCTGGACAGTTGGTACCTGTTCGTGCCACAATGTGTAATCTACATTATCAGGGTGATTATTGTGTACCAAGATTATTAATATTGAAGTCTTTGGTTCATTTTTGTCTAGTTTATATATGTATTGTGTTGTTGTCAATAAAATTTTAGTTTATGTGTACAGTACTACAGACTTTTGTTGATTATGTTGTCCACTGAAGTGTGTTCAGTATTCTTTGACAAATAAACACTCTTGGAGTTCAGGGTGAATAAATGCATATAACCAACCCACACACATGACATATTATAGTACTGCATTTTATGAAGATATCTATTCCACAAACAACAGACGCAAATTATCGGCACTGTTTTCTTTACTTGTACAAATGGGCACTTACTCATGTGTTTGAAAGTAAACCTGTTTGAGAGTATCAACAGAAGATTGTCAAAGAAATGTTGCTATCATGATCCAATTTCAGTATCACATTCTTGTCTTGGAGATAAAGAATGAAATACACCAGGTAGTCTGCCACACATACAGGACATTCATTCACATGCAATTAAAAGAGTTTTCATAATTCCTTTCTTTTCCAATACAGTGTCCACTTGTCTAAGGAGGCAAAAAGACACACTGACATGTTGGTGTTGCATACTGACAGAAGCGTTGCTCCAAGCTCAAAATAACTGGAGAATTCATAGAAAGAAGAGAGTACATACTTTGCCTAACATTCTGTTCCCAGTTGGATGCACTGAGGTTGTTCCACTGAGCCAGTGAAAGGGGCAAGAGGCTTGAACTACAAATGACTAAAATGTAGGTCCATGCATAAATTCCATAGCAAAATCGATCCCCAACATCCCATACTTTACCCATAAGCTTGTGCATCTATATGGAGACATTGCATGTTTAATTGTTTCAGTGTGACACCAGACTGATTGTGTGTCATCATATCCTTGACAGTATGTACTGCTGCTAGAGTCTGGAGCGCCCAGCATTTGGAGCATGTATATTGCTGCCAAAACAGCATTTAAATGCTGGCTCACCAAGTATGGCCTTGGGAAAATGTAACAAAGATCATCAGACAATGTCTTCAGCTGTTTTCCTGGATGCCCTTTCCTGTATCAGAGCTGATTACAGCATCTTTAGCGGGGTCCTCTGTCTCGTATGACAATCTGTACTGAATTTCTTGGGACACTGTTAAGACCAGAGTAATCATACCGTGCTGACATGAATATGAAACCACATGTTGAGGCCATATACAGTAAAAGATAGAGCAGTCAGTACCAATGTTATAAGTAGGATCAGGCTATCTGTATCAACAGCCCCAATAACAATCTGTACATCCAGTAAATGACATACTGGTCATATCTCCATCATTCGGTCCACATCGATGATGGCTTCATTTGTGAACTTGCCTGAAACAGAAATAATTTGAGATAGTGGGATGTAAAGATTGTTTCAACTTTATATAATATATATCTGCAGAGTTCAATACATTGTGCATGGCACCTCCCAGACAGGCTGCCACCTTGTAACAATTCATCAAATCATGTTTTCAACTGTTTCACTTCTTATGAGTCCAGAGGGGCGGTGGGGCAGCCTAGTGGTTAAAGCGTTCACTCGTCACGCCGAAGACCCTGGTTTGATTCCCCACATGGGTTCAATGTTTCAATGTGTGAGACCCATTTTCTGGTGTCCCCCGCCGTGATATTGCTGGAATATTGCTAAAAGCGGCGTAAAACCAAACTCACTCACTCACTCACTATGAGTCCAGACATCCAATTAAACACTGAGAAAATATCCTAATATGTGTGGCTTTATTTTGATTTGTGTAGTCATCTTTGTTCACACTGGCTGTGGTTCTGTCGTCCAAGACCTACAAAGGGTTAACAGTACAGTCACTTTTATGTATAAATATGTATTGTAATATTGAGATTATGCTTCGGCTATTCAAAACCGTTTTCATTTGGGGGTTATCCCATGAAATAGGAAAGGAACTACACACATAGACACATACTGCTCACAGTATTCATAACAAGTCATACCCTGACAACACAATACGTACCCATGGCAATGATGTTCTGAGAGTGACCTACGATACAATCTTTGAGTTCACACTTCTCAGAGATATGAGCCTGTCCACACACAATGCTGCCTTGTAGGTTGGACCTGCAAAACCATCACACTCAATTGATGCAGGTCACCTCACAAGGCTGTGATGACCATA
This sequence comes from Haliotis asinina, assembly GCF_037392515.1. Classification (NCBI taxonomy): domain Eukaryota; kingdom Metazoa; phylum Mollusca; class Gastropoda; order Lepetellida; family Haliotidae; genus Haliotis; species Haliotis asinina. Next base: position 37,478,085 of record NC_090286.1, read on the forward strand.
AAACATAAGATTCACCGGGAGGAAAGTGGACTAGAAATGAACACAAGCAACATATGCTTGTTCTGAGAGATGACTAAAACGATTGGGTGGTCTGGTTTGGAGATTTGGTTGAATGTGTGCCAATGTTCCCTATTATTACTCACAAAGTTGGTAAACTAGTTTTGTATGTCCCAGAATGGATTAAATACAGGGTGCCATCATAAATGGATGGAATATTGGTGCTAAAACACATATACAAACCATTGTGTTAAAACCGTTCATTACATATTACATTGAGCAGAACTGTAACAATAATAACTTTGCAATCAACGTCCTTGTCAACGTTCATGATCAGCATACATTTCCCTCAAATAATACAACTCTCTCCAAGAAGACAGGTTGTCAGTAACATGTATTATATGATTTGATATTTAATGCTTATGATACATTTGTGTATTTGTTACTATATGCAGTAGAAACAACAACTTTGGTCTCACACAATCTATGACCAAACGACCAAATGTATTCATACCTTCTCTAAATGTAAGACTTCAATAAAATCTTGTCATCTCTGTTATGTGAAGTTACAGTTAAAAACACCCTTACCCCTCCTTTACGGTCACATGATCCATGATGATGCAGTTAGTGACCTTGACCTTGTCACCTATTGTACAATGACGGCCTACAACTGACCGCTTGATGGATGACCGCTCTCCAACAATCACTCCCTCACTCACAAGACAATCAGATCCAACCTGTAACAATACACATGTACTATTCAGACGTGAATAGATATCCAAACATCAAAATAGTTTGACGGCATGTCAATTATTCTTTCAGTTGTTTGTCCCTAGTTCTGAGTACCCATGAAGACCAGGGCCAGGGCCTTGATTTTCAAAGCTTGCTTAGCACTAATACAGTCGTAAGTGCACTTGATTAACATTAACTTACGACTATCTTAGTACTAAGAGAGCTTTGAAAATCTAGGCCCTGGGTTAGAATTGGCCTTTAGCAACTTATGGTCGTCTTAAAAGGTGACTCACTGGATCGGGATGTCAGTCGCAATGACTTGGTTGCCACATGATCGCATCCAAACTGCACACCGGTAGATTGAAGCCAATGCTGTTAAGCACTGAATTGTCTGGTCCAGACTATAATTTATACATTGTCTCCATATAGCTAGAATATGTGGGGCATTAGACGACACAGTAAACTAGTTTTGAACAGGAGTCCAAGACAATTGATTTATATCTCATAAATTTTTATTATATTTTGTTGATAGAAAATGCTATTGGAAAACAAGTTTGCTTGTGTAAAACTGATTTCACAGACTTTTCACCACACACTGATTTACATGTTGAAATGCTGATTCAGCATATCCACTGCAAATTAACACCTATTGACTCTTTATGAATGAATTAGATTTCCAACCTGTGACTTTTCTTTGATAGTTGCTGATGGATGAACATTATTAATCTCTCGGGATGGAGCTAATACACTGAGCAGCCGTGGAATCTGAAGTCAGACAAAAGAACACAATGCATGTCTCAGACCAAAGTTGACTTCTGAATCATTTTGAGTGCCAGCTTACAGATGCCATTAGAGAACATCAAGTGTAACAATAGCAGAATAATTAAGAGATCTCTCTTTTTTCAATTTTAAAGTTAGTCTGTGTGTTTATCTTTAAAACCTATGTAAACTGTTCACACAGTGAGTCCAACACACCAAAATGATGCCAGAAAAAACACCAAATGAAGAACATCAAATTACAAGAGTGACATACTCACATACTGGCCAAATGTTACAAGAAAGCACACAAAAAAGACCAAACATGCCATATGTATTTTAAATGTCTCAGTTATTAAAACTAAACAATGGCACCAAGGCAGTTGGTTAGAATTGCTGGTAAAATGTTAAATATACCCAAACAGGCAAACAGACTTGTTTGATTGTGCATTATTATCCCCTGATTATAAGGACTACTGCTCATGATATGAATAATTGGTTTCTATGGTAATGACCTGATTGTTGCTATGTGCAGTGTCAAACATAAATAGCATATAATGAGGGTCTGTATAAGTTAAAGTACACGTCACATGGCCAGTGACCATCATACAGGTTGGAAATTTATGTAATGTTTAGTTGCTGTTAGTGTTACTGGATAGGTGATCATGTTTGACAGCATGATTCCTGACAGTTTCCAGGATTGTTATTCGGTCCACATGTGAAGTCTTGTGCATGTTGAGGCAAGTGTCAGTTTGAAATACACTTCTGTTCATCAAGCAGTGAATGCGACCTCAGTAGAATGAGAAGATATAGCAACTGTTAACCATCAGACACCTTACAGACAACTTAGGTTGTATATTCCCCAGTGAGCTGAGAACAACCACTGACTGCACACTGTTCTACTGATCAAAAACAGGCGGGTAGCCTTGTGGTTAAACAGTCTGCTCCTGACTTTGAATGGCGTAGGTTCAATTCCCCTCAGGGATACAATATGTGAAACCAAATTTCTCATGCCCTCCCTGTACATGCCAACTCAAGCACCCCTGGGGCCTGAAAATAAAACTAATCTTGTGATGTGGGAATATAGTGCAATATAGATAGTGCTATTCATCTGTATGACATGACTCACTTGTCTGTTAGCTTCACAGTATGTGGCTAGTGTGTTGGCCCTCACACAGAAACCTGTGTCCTGTATGTAAGCATAGCACCGGATATCTTCCCCATGGAAACAGTCGGCCATGTCTCCATCATGGTCTATCCATGTGGAGAGTTCCTCGATCAGTGCGGTCATCTCATCACCTTTCCTGTAGCCATGGACATCTAGACAAAATGGGTTGTACATGTTTTATGTCAAGAGTTTTGATATATAGAGGATAGTTCATGACCTTGTAATACCTTGGTGTAATACCATTTTTACTAAATGAGTTAATGATTTGGTATCAAACGAGCGGCAGCAAAAAATGGTATATGACACAAATGAATTTAGTGTTCTATTACCTTGCAACATATATTTACACAAACTGCCCACAGTGTGATGACTCTCAGCTATATGGTGAGACAAGCAAGGTGTGATACCACTGAGACAGAAGTATTAGCATTGTGATGGCATAACTGTATTTTGCAATGTGCAATAACACTGCATATTTATCAAACAGTAATATCTTTAAATGGGTGAGTAATAAAAAAGATTATTTTAGCTTGCTGGTTTGGATGTTTTGATAGAGTGTTTAGTTCCAAAACAAAGCATTCAAAAATACAACAATGTTAAGGTGATTCTTAACTCCTTTCACTGATGCAGTTGTTTCATACTATTCAACTGAATTCCATCTTGGCTTTGATGATTTCCATTTAGTATTTAAGTAAAACCATGGCATGTGAGTTGCACAAGCTTGATGTAAGCAAGCAGGTCTCACAAATGTAGGTGGTGTGAACTAATTAACTGAAACTGAAAACATAACGTGCCGTGACTTCTGAACATAACACTGAACAATTTTCCTGACAGTAAAGTGAAGCAACTCTACAGAGACCTGCATCACTGTTTCACACATTTACAAGATCAGGTCAGACATAACAGGGAATACTGCTGTGTTCTTGCAATTTTTAAAGAGATGTGCTTGCACATGTACTTAAAATATGTCAAACAGTACGTGTCCTTTTATGCTAGCCCATTGAAATACCATGTCACAATTCAATGTTGACTTATACAGACAATAAGTCCCTGTTTCACCCCTTTAATGCCTAGCAACATTCAGGGTAGTAAGTTGGTGGGTTTCGTTTCACGCAGGAGACACCAGAAATGGGCTTCACACACTGCACCCATGTGGGGAATCCAATCTGGGTCTTCGGCGTGATGAGGGAATTCTTTAACCACTGGGCTAACCCACCATCCCACATTTCGGGAAACAGGAAGTAACACCTTGTAACACCCTTGGTATAGCATAGCTTGCCATAAAACATCAGTCTTCTCCTGTCTGGGCAGATACTCTACCCATATGACAATGGTTGTAAACAGTTACAAAGCTCTGATATCAATGAGTAACATTACCAACAATAAGTTCATCATTAATACATTCCAGTTAGTCTACAATTCTCTTTTGATAGATGAGCAGCAAACACATACATGAAGTACTGACAATCAGTTTCTTTATATTGTTTCACACAAGTCAATATCATGTACCCATACCTGTCTTGGTATCCATGGAGATGAGTGACATGTTAGTGTTTTGGAGATCTGTTTCTGGGGGTTTGGGTTTGGTAAACTGGCGCTTGATCAAGTAAGGCAGGAGTTCACTCTTTATTGTTGACAGTTTTCTGCAGAAAACACAATGCTTCTGTGCAGTACTGATGATAATGAATGGGTAACTCTAAAACAACTATAGAATATATACATATGCTGCTGATATGCTTAGTTTAATGCAACATTCCAGAGTGAGTGAGTTTAGTTTTACAATGCACTCAGCAATATTTCAGCTATATGACGGCAGTCTGTAAATAATCGAGTCTGGACAGACAATCCAGTGATCAACAACATGAGCATCAGTCTGCGCAATTGGGAACCACTGACATATGTCAACCAAGTCAGTGAGCCTGACCACCAGATCCCGTTAGTCGCCTCTTACGACAAGCATAGTTGCCTTTTATGGCAAGCATGGGTTGCTGAAGGCCTATTCTACCCTGAGACCTTCATGGGTTGCAACATTCCAGATATATGGCAGTGACCAATAAATAATCAACTCTGAGCTAGACAATCCAGTGATCATTTGGGATCAATCACATGTTAAACAAGTCAGTGAGCCTGACAGTCCAGTTTCATAAGTTGCCCCCTACGACAAGCATGGGTAACTGAAGACCAATGCACATAAATCAGGTATATATTCATGGATGAACATAGGTATTTCGAAAGGAGGGGGTTCATTTTTTGCCAATGCAAGAAAAAACCCTTAAATGTGATCATAAGTCATTTTTATAGGAGGTGGTCAAATTCCCCACTCTGGATCCGCCAATGATATTGTTTGATGCAACTCTCCATACAGCTTGGAGGGTGACTGGCAGTGCAATTAGTCTATCTAGAATCTTACGTGTTCTCTGCTAGGAAGTCCACCACCCACTTCTTCAATATATACAAATGGCAGTCAGTTAACTTGGAACGTATACTGATACATGGGTGCCTGAAAGAGGAAAACATACACACAATAATGCTGGATCTTGCTTAAAAGACACACACACATATATATGACAACACTGGTTATTATAGTACACATATAAAAGCGATTCCAAATTTCAACATTGCTATATGAGAAATAAACAAAATGAACAGCAGCTTACTTTTTTAAAACAGATTTCCTGAAATTGACAGTTTCTTCAAGGTCAACTTCAGATGTATAGAACAGAACCCGCTTCCCATTCTCATCCAAGCCGATGAAATCCCGCTCTGAAACAGGAAGTGTGTGCTACACCATTGTCCTTAAAAACCTGGTACTCTCATCTTACATGTGCTTCCATCTATCAAGACTACCTCATGGTCTTGTTGAGATGGCAATAGCTGTGATCCCCTGCATCATACAGAGGAAGCTGTTTAAACTGGCATTCTTTGTGACTGAAGAAATAATCTGTGTTGGATTGTACAGCTGATGATAACTTTACAAGCCACTGATGGACTGACATTTTGTGCCAGTGTTGACAGAGGCCCATTTCGACAGCTACCACTGTATTTGAAAAACGGTTCTTGTTACCCTGTAGGGTAATGCTTCAATATGGTATCGTGTTACATGGTTCTGGACACACCAAACTTCCCAGTCATTCGCCTCACAAGCTTCTGTCGTTTGTGCAGGGTTGTGACCCTTTGTTCAATTTGAAGCTGCAGCTGGCCTCAGACCACAGCTACCCCCCACTAACGTTCACCATGACCCAGAAGGAAAATAAGAGAATTTAGTGCCTTGTTCAGATGGGTTGTTCTGTCTGTGATAATGTTTCCTGAATGACTTGTGATAGCTTAAATTTACTTCATTGCTCTTTTTGGGGGCCCAACATGCACATGGTATTGACAAGATGTGACCCCAAGTTGAAGGTTGGTCTGTGTGCACTGGCTCGAAACTTCTGGTTCGCATTGTTGACAGTGGATACAGCAAAATCCTGCAGATCAACCCAGGGTGATATTTTGCTGATTGACAAGATACAACTTGTGTTCTACTTCATCAGCTTTAACCTCATGTTGTGGATATATAAAACCTCTGTCTAAAACCATTAAACCCACTGCCATGCAATCATCTAACTAAAGACTTAGGATAACTACGGCTTGACAAGTATTAGATGAGCCAGTGCAGTGAACATGTTTGTGACAAGCAGACAGGGCAAGTAATCTGGACGAATACACTTGGTCGCTACAGGTACATGAGGTAGATTGGCAATAAAGCATGTGCAATACATGCTGACAGTGACGTGAAATCATAATGCTACTGTTTAACATGTGTCTTGTAGAGGGATTTTGTTCAGCAAAACACCATCATGACATGATTCGCACGAGGAAATTGAAGTTTTCATTATTTAGACAACAACCTGTTTCCCTCTTGTTTTAAATGGAATGTTCTGGAGGGCGTACCCATATCAGCAAATTGGGATCATTTGTGAGTCAAGTCGTGGCTCATCTATTACCTGTCAAGCAGTGCCCGCATTTCGCCTCAGGAGATTAAGAACAGTTTCATGTGATACCTTCCTCCTGACAAACACCACTTCCTCCAATACTCACCCCTCTTCCTCTTGGACTTGATGCCAGGTACTGCCACTTCAGCATACTGCTCCGGAAGGGGAGATAACAACATGGTGAGGGAAGAATCATACGCTCTATGAACATTGGCCACTTGATGGAGACTAATGTCTGAGATGAGGTCACAACTAACAATCAACACGTCCGTCTGAAATATACAAGAGAATCATCTTTTCTGAAGAAACCTCTGGAATACAAGAACACATTGTCATTTACACGTAGTCAAATGTAAAACATGTTTACCAAGAAAGTGTAATCTCAAATATAATATGTCATATTCTGGAATTCATATTCAGCAATTATTTTAATTCAGTAAAATTACATATACATGATGTATCCAGATTATCTAATAATGGTAAAAAATGTAGATGCTATGTGACTAAATAGTAAATATTCTCTTCTTCATCATGTGTTCATGATTTGAATAAGTTATGCCTCTTTTTCTTTCACCACAACACTCAAATCACTAAATCACAGCTGTATCCCATCATAGATTTATCAGCATTGACTTGACACATCAGTAATAAAGGTGTATTCTGCTCAAGTCAGCATATTCTGATGAAGCATAAATACAATTCACTGGATACACTTTCATTTTAGTCTGGATCAGTGTGCCATGTTAAACAGACATAACTGCAGCATGGTATCTCAGGTAAATCAGCTAAAGTCTGGGTTAGTAAAGCAACCGCACATACACATGCATGCTTGCCGTCATGAGAGCGAAATATTCTTAAGTACCATGTTAAACCCCAATTCACCTCACCTCACCATGTTAACAGGTGTAGGATTTGCTCAGTTACCATGGTTACCACTGATTACAAAACTAGGGGCATTGCAATCTTACTTTGATTTTATCTTTGATGAAGCGGAGGGAATCAGCTGTACCCATGTAGTCGTTGTCGGGGATGCTGACAAAGTCTAGCCTCATTTTAACATGACAGACATCACAGAGAGCATTTTGGGCATCGCTCGCAAATGATTCCAAGACGATTATGATCGCTTCTGTAAAACAAATAAAAGGAGTGAGTGATTTTACTTTTACGCCGCACTCAGCAATATTCCTGCTATATGGCAGTGGCCTAAATAATCAAGTCTGGACCCGAGAATCCAGTAATCATCAGCATGGGCATCAATCTGCGCAACTGGAAACCGAAGAAAAAATACTGACATGGTCAAGCAAGTGAAAGAGCCTGACCATCCCATCTTATGACGAGCATAGTCACCTTTTGTGGCAAGCATGGGTTGCTGAAGACCTGGCCTGTGAAGGTCCCGGGCTAGAATAGGCCTTCAGCAACCCATGCTTGCCATAAAAGACGACTATGCTTGTCGTAAGAGGCAACTATCAGGATTGGGTGGTCAGGATCGCTGACTCGGTTGACAGGTCATCGGTTCCCATGTGTAGCATAAAACTTAACTCACTCACTCACTGAAGACCTATTCTACCCTGGATCTTTACTGGTATGAAATGAACTCTCATTAATCACAAATACACACACACTACAAAAGTACCAACAAAACTAGAGAGTATGATCACATTGTGCATCATGAGATAAGCTAGATCTGTGCAGGTCTGCTGCTGAAACTGAAGGCTGGCCAGCAAATGCACAGAGTTGACAACCCACCTTCAAAGCCTGCTCTTTCAAGCATGTTGACTGGATACCACAGTAGTGGAAAGTTCCCCACTGGGAGGAGAGCCTTCGGGCACCTGGTGGTCAAGTCTGTCATCCTGGACCCTGATCCAGCTGCCATTACTACTGGCTGAAACTCCATTCTTCTTTTGTTGGCGTATGAGTTTGAGGGGTGTATTTTTCTATGTCTGAGAAAAAGAAAGAAATAAAACAATTCATAGAAACATACACACACTATACATAGTGGTGGGTCATATATACACTATATATAGTGGTGGGTCCATACAACTTGCTTACCAAATCCATGTGATGCACCACACATAGCACATAAATAATATAAGTATCAGTCAAGTGGGTCTACGTATATGACAAACAACTCTAATCTTCTAACTAAATGTACTGTCCCTTGGAATGCTACATATGCTAAACATTGTCAGATATCTATATAATGCAGGGTTTTACCTTTCTCGCATCATGGGGGTATCACGGACCCTTAATTAGTTTTAAGGGTCTTTGAAGGCTATATGTCGGTCCTTTGAAGTAATGTTTTAGAGAACTGAATGTTTTGATAATTCCTTTACAGCCTGGACTGATTTATTGATCAGGTGGACTGATGGGCGAATTGATGCAAGTAAATGCCCTGAAAGAAACAACCCAAACACTTAGCAAAGTCATGTGTTGTGGGCACATGCTCCGGATGCAATGAATTACTTTTCTGCATCCATTCTCAACAACTGGATGCACATTTGTATCCATGTAAAATATACTCCTGGGTAATCTTCATGTGAAATCATATATCGTACTAATCATGTCTTGTTTTCCCTGGCTATGTGATGTCTTTGGTCAAATCCTGACAGTATCCAAATCATATGAAATGTGAGCTGATAACATCAATCACTGGATTGTCTGGTTTACACCTAATCCATTTTACACGTGTTATTTGATCGAATGTGTTCTTAAGGATGATAAATCTGACAATTTCAAAGTCATCGATACTTGTTTGCAGTTTACTTCAAAACAAATTTGTACTACGACGAGAAAATGAACCCTTCGGGTATTAATTACATGGATATAGCAAATGCCTAAAGGTATACAGTGTACACTTAAACATATGAGCGGAGTGTGTCACTGGTCATATCATGCCTTGCTAGCACTTGGTTGGCAAAGCACAAGTTCAACCACAGGTTAATCAACTCACACTTACCAAGACTCACGATTACTTGCAAATTATAAGTCGACTTCTCGCAAGGAAAGAAAAGACAGCAGTCACTAAACACAAACATGAACAAAATATGACGGGACATACCTTAAATCCTGCTTTTTATTTTCACATAACCGTATTCATCACTTAACGGCATAAACATATGTGACAAATGACGAAATCTGTAAACAGTTCTTGCACATGGGAAGTGCTAACGTAAATCGATTTCATGCCGTAAAGCGTTTTGATGTCGTTATGCAGTCGTGCAAGTGGTTGTCGACGTTAAATGTTCTGTCAGTGACCTAAATAGTGGCTTGTTACTACTCTTTATGTTGTGCGTCGAATGAGATACATAATGTGGTGATGACTATGCGGAATTAGGTTTGGTATTTCAAAAATGTAAGTTTTGAATTAAGGAAGCGCCGTAAAATCTGTGCTAGCTCGGCGATTTAGAAAGCCGCCCTAATCCATACACCCATGTTTCATGAATGGCGGTCGCTTTGTTATTCCGTTTTATCGTCGCGGTCGTTGTTGATCTTGAAAATATTTTGAGAAATAGCGAGACATTTCTTCATTAGAATACAATATTCGTTTTCATAAAGAATTAGGATAAATTCCTCTTTAGGCGGAGACGTTAAACGTGAAGAAACATGTATTAGCGTGAATGACTGACTGAATGATCTCCATTACCTAACAGCTAGTAGGCATCAAATGACAATGTAGGATGATGACTTTTATGAGATATGTTCATATAAATCTAAACTTTGTTCGTATCAACTGTTATATGAGTTGAACCTGTGGTAACCAGTAGACACACGGGTAAGGATGAACTGTATCACCTGATGAAGGAGTAAGCATGAACTCCGAAACGTTGTGTTCTCTCATAAAGAAGTTGATATCCATAAAATCTTCATTCTTATCACGGAAAGTGGTTATGAGAAACCTTTGTCTAATGTGTCCACATGAGCAAATCTTTGACCAACCCTGACTGTCATAAGAGATGTTATTTTGGGAGGGGTGGGGGTACACTTTCTTGGTCAACAAAAGTACTAGATCCTGTACATGCTAATGTAATAGACTTCTCTGCCGAGTGACAGTAGAAGTTGACTATTGTATGGTTTAGGATCTTGCGTTGGGTATTTTAGTTATGTGGTGATGTTAAAGTGTAGTCAACTTCAAGAAAGCTCTATGAATCAGGCCTCGTTGCTGGTAAAAAACATAACAGAAAAGGGAAACTCAGTAATGTATTTACAAAAACCGAAACCTAGACATATCCTAACCTAATCTATATCCACAAACCTAACCTAACCTATACCTAAAAATCTAGCCTAACCCCAATCGCTAACAAGACATGGCTCTGATTTTAGAGCCGATGTCCAAAACAAATAAACATACTGAACCACAAAAGAAATGTCGCACTGATAGCGGTTTCTTGAAGCACGCACTTTAATTCACGCTCAGTAACAATCAAGACGGAGGATTGAGTTCAAACTTGACAATTATGGTTAACACATTTTCGGGAATCTCATTTGGAGTTCACAGAAACAAAAATCACCCCAAATGGCACCATTAAGTTACCCTGAAGTCAGCATTCTGTGTGGCCTCTATGAGCAAAGATGAAAGCGTTACACCCTCGGTACACGGAATGAATTAGCCGATTGATGACGGTCATTGGCTTTGGGTCCATAGTCTTCGAAGAGCATTATCGAGTCCAGTCACAGTTGTCGGCCTTTGTTGGAGGTCATTCAGTCTTCTTTGAATCTCGCCCAAAGGTGTTCAATTGGTGTTCAGTCATAACTGAGTGCAGGCTATTGTAGGGACTGGATGCCATTATGTCTTAGGAAGTCAAATGTTGCTCTGGCAGTGTGGGCACTGGCGTTGTCTTGCTGGAAAATGTGATTTCTGTAACGTCCAAAATGTGATTCAAGGTGGAATCTGATGACTTAGACAGTGCAGAGAGCAGCTGTCACGTCATAGACCAAGATTCTGGAACACCATGGTGTCAGGTAACTGGTTCAGACCGATCGCACCCCACACCATGATGCTTGGATCACTCAACGAGTCTCTTTCAACTAAACGTGTATACTTACTGGAAAACAGCTCCCATGCCTTCACCATACTCTCACTCTGCCACCGACTGTCGAAACTCAATATCGGCTTTCGTGTACAGTTCTCCATTACCGATAACGTCCATTTCGATGCTGAGATGCCCTTGGAAGTTGGTTTCTGGCGGTGATGAACGGTGAGGGCAGGACTACGATATGGTCTGTGACAGCAGGGGTTTCTCCCACGGGAAGGTCGACGCACTATCTCGGCACTAATTGGTGTGTTGTGAGTCCCAATGCACTGACTTGCTGTTTCCGTCTTTCTGGGGAAGCAGGCTTGCAAGTGGTTGCACACAAAACTGTCGGTCTTGACGTTGTGATGTTACTGAAGGTCGCGGTCTTGGATGCTGTTCTTGACCTGATACCACTCTTGCAGTCGGTGGATTGTCCTAACATGAACATTGATATTAATGATTGGCAATGTGGCCAACTTCCAATCGTCCGAAGACTCGGTTCCTCTGATCTCTCGTAATTCATGCCATGGCGATTGTGTCAAAACAAAAATGATTTACGGCGAGTTTGGGACTCGCTCTCATTGATAGGGTTGTCACAATATGCACGAGCATTTTCATTTTCACGAATGTCATATGGAACCGTTCACCACGTCTGCCTTTTTAGGTGCATGTGGTCGACATGTTTTTTCACCAGAAAAAACAGTGATGCTGGAAATAGATGTCAGTGTGGATTGAAAACCATGTTAACCAAGCGATACTGTCCGAATAAAAACACCATTTTGCAAGAACAAAAATTGCATTTGGTTTTGAAATGCAGCGTTTCGTTTGTGGTTCAGTGTATATTAATATTTCCTGTGTATTATTGAAAAAAATATAATAACTGGTCTGGAGCACCAGGACTCAAACACCTGAAATAAATCTCCTAACCTCTGGTGAAGCAGTGAACTAAAGACAAGGAGTCCTGTGAAGCTACTTCCTTAACAGGGCTGGAGGCAGATATATGGACGTTATAAGGATATGACCAACATTTCATCTTGGTTTCAAAAGTTTGAGTTTTCATTCATTTTGTGTCATTTCTAGTGTATTAGATGTTTTGCCACATCACACGCCCAACATCTGCAAACGTAATGCATGAAACAATGTTCGGCACCAGCCATTTGGACGTGAGGGTGGTGGGGTAGCCTTATGGCTAAAGTGTCCATTCGTCACGTTTAAGACCCCGGTTTAATTCCCCACATTCCCCACTAAGTGTGATAGCCATTCTAGTATCACCCACCCCAACCCCCAACCCCAGTGATATTGCTTGAATAATGCTAAAGCAGGAAGTCATACTCACTTATTCATTTCACGTTTAACAAGTTTCATAACATTGCCTCAATCAACTTCACAATAAGGCAATACCAGTGATCAATGGCGGACCCTCTTCCTTCCTCATCGTTTGCTAAGCTTAAGGCTCCCAACATGACGGAGCCATTCTCCTTTAATCTCTTCCGGAAACCCCAAACAAACAAAGGCATGTACATGTACATCCTCAATGTCAAGGCCGACTTGCCCATAAGTCTATAGATCCATGAACAGAAGAAAAAATACTTCCATTACCACTGTATGCATTTGGAAATTGAAAAAAAACCCAAAACAAAAACTTTCGCTAAATTTAAATTTCTCTATTTCACCATCACTTATTTGTGCAGCAGTTTGTGAAATATAATCAATGACGGGTAATATGGTGTAAAATACATTGCATTGCAGTGAAGATTTGTGCAGGAAATGAATTTTCAATTATGTAACTTACCATTGTTTGTTCGTTATAATGTTTCAAGGGTTGCTTTTCATAGTTAACATGTCTAAGACATATGAAAATATGCAGTATAATTAATGTCTTGTATATACGGTAACTTGTGGCATTTCAATATACAGACAAAGCAAATATGGACAACAACGTCTTTATTGTAATAGAGACGTTTCTGTTTATGTATACATATGAATTAAAAATAAGCATGCCTATCTTTATGTACACCCGAAGAGCCGTTGAGCGCCGAGAGACCTTGTGTATATGAAGGAGTTTTGAGCCTGTTCCCTATCATTCATTCATTCGTATGTATGTATGTATGTATGTATGTATGTATGTATGTATGTATGTATGTATGTATGTATGTATGTATGTATGTATGTATGTATGTATGTATGTATGTACGTGTGTGTGCGTGTGTGTATGTCTGTGTGCGTGTATCTGTATGTCTCGCTGTGTGTGTGTGTGCGTGTGCGTGTGCGTGTTTGTTTGTGTGCGTACGTGTGTGTCTGTGCGTGTATATATCAAACACGACTGAAAATTCAATTTATTTTTCATTTGTAGATTGACACGTTGCCAGACAGCAAAACACCACCACCGATGCAGACATACCGTTTGGGATAGATTCAAATATATCTCAAATGAAACACACTGTGATGAAACTGTGGCTATATAAAAGGCTATCTCATCACGTTCACCTTGTCTACAAGTGTGAAGAGACACGTGAAGTATATAAGTGTGGGTGCATGTATACAATGTAACAATCTAGCTGGTTTACAGGGACTACTGTGCACATACTTACGGGACATCAAACCCCCACGGCTTAATGGGTGCGAGAAGTTAAAGCTGTCATACCGACTGAACGTTTGCTTGCGACTTATAGCCTACACTTATGTAAACACATCCTGGCTCTTTCGACATCAATAACGGACGCGTTAAATCTCTTTTTCACATGGTATATCACATGTAAATGTGCGAAAATAGGTGTTGAATGATCAGGCCGTGACCACCATTTTTCATTTTACCTTTGGTTCATAAACATGCATATGTTCATTATGTAGTCGGAATCGTACAATAGGTTCTCTTCTTAGCGTAGTTTGCCAAGAGTTTTGTCTTTTTATATCATCTATTACGATATTACTGAATTTATACATGACATCTTCGGGTACTTTGGTACCTTGGTTGACGAAACACCATAAACCATATTGCCTGTTGTTGTACGTTAACACCAAACATAATTTGGATTGTACCAATATAGGTTTGATATTGAATCCCCGAGTTCTGGTCTTCAGCAAAGCATACTTGACTTGGTAAATAGATGTCATCGTGAACCTCGATCATTCAGCTGAAATGTTGCTAAAAGTGGTGTTATACATATTGAATGTATACCACTCAAAACAAGTAATGGGCAGAGTGCACCTTGATATAACTCTACAAATGCTCAGTGTTAATACATTAAACGCATTGCCCGGCACGAGCTTTCACATTTCAGATCCCTACCTACATATTTACACGTGTGATCAAATACAAATAATACAAGTAAGTGACGTTAAAGAAAGAATATTATTCCTTTTGTTCAGTGATTATGTAATGTATACATGGGGCAACGGAGATAACTCTAAAACCACTGCATGTTAAATAACACACCGGGCCGTTGTAGTAGAACCCACGATTGAGACAGCGTTTCAGAAGGACGTCTTTTTATTCAGTCTCATAGACTATTCGCTGAACACACGGTGCCATTCTGGCTTAACGTGTATCCCGGTTCACATTTAGAGCAGGAGGTTTTGTCAGTGCACCGGCTACATCCTTCTCCACACCCTGAAAAAGATAAACGCTGACTTGTATGTCTGTTGCATATCACGTCGCGATCCAGTATGAATAGCGATTACTTCCCAGGTGACATATATGATAACCCCTTCCGATATAGCTTGGGAAGTACAGGTGTCTATGCACACATTAAGCGCTGTAAAGAGTGCACCCAATGCATGTTTAAAGTCTTACATGAAAAACAGGATTCGTTTTAAATGAAATGAAAGCATGAATTGTCCTGGTTTTACATTTACCCGTATTAAGTTCTACTTTGACGCTTTTTATCAAAGGTATACAAACACTCAAGTCTGGATTTAAAAGGATTCAGAGACTTAATATTAAACACCTGAATACAAGGTAACCTGTGTTAAGGATAAACACTGTGTCAGCTCGCACTGGTGAGGTCACAGCCAGTCACTTATACATATAAATGTAAGTTTGTACCCACAGTAGAGGCCTGTAGCGATAACTCTATAGAGAATACAGTGTAGAGGGGATGGTAGTCAAGCTCAGATTTGCGGAGAGTATATTTTCTGGCACTGCTTAAAGTTTTTATGGATGGCTCAAGACAGATTTGCAATAAAATGTGGCAAAATTACGTTTTCAACCCCAGATCCCAACTCTGTCTAATATAAAAATAAGCCAAGGTATGTATATATTTCTCATCTCCCGAAAACATCAACATATTGATTGTATAGCTATCTTTTGCAAGCGCGTAGCAAGCCATTATTTTCGTGTAGTGGTTGGGTGGGTGGCGTTTTGTTTTACGCCGCTTTTATCAATATTCCAGCAATATCACGGCGGGGGACACCAGAAAATGGGCTTCACACATTGTACCCATGTGGGGAATCGAACCCGGGTCTTCGGCGTGACGAGTGAACGCTTTAACCACTAGGCTACGCCACCGGCCATTATTTTCCTGTAAGCCCCATGGGTTGCAAAGTTTATATTCAGACAATAATGAGGGTTTGCCCAGCCTTTTTAGCAGCAATCATGTGTACGTCCAGGCTTTTATTTATAATGGTAGCTACGCTCCTGTTTGTTGATCAGTCATTGCTAAATTATTCTTGATATGTATATGTTTGTTAAAATACAATGCAGACTGGTCCAAGGAAGACGGGTATATACCAATCTATGGCTCGAGACAATAATACATCAACTGAATGTAAGTTCAGCACCGCATTATTTGGCATGTATGTTTATCATTTGCACAACGAGTGAATAATTTACATACAGTCACAGAAGGTCGATCTTTGTGTGTCTTTCCTGAACCAACCATCACGGCAATTCAGTCCCTTGACGCACACAAAACGGGGCTCATTCCTGGATGGAAACGAAACGATGAGTGTATTCACACAATACTACCTGCATTAGAAAGCAAGCGCATAAACTTGACACGGGACTATTGAAAACCTTGGTTAAACTGACGTCGTCACTTATAACAATGTTGCAGCTATGATCACATCTAGGCCCCGCTTCACATAGCGATCTTAGCGCTACGACTGTGACGAGAGTTGTAGGTCTATGACCGCACTGAAACGCGGCCCTGGGCCTAGGTTTTCGAAGCTCTCTTAGCGCTAAGATAGTCGTAGGTTAATGTTAATTTATGGCACTTACGACTATCTTAGCGCTAGGAGAGCTTCGGAAATCTAGGCCCGGGGTCTAGATTTTCGAAGCTTTCTTAGCGCTAAGATAGTCGTAAGTCAATATTAATTTATGGCACTTACGACTATCCTAGCGCTAGGAGAGCTTTGGAAATCTGTACCCTGGCTGGATATATGTCGTCTTGAGTGAGATAGGTTTAACGCTGCCTTACACACCATGTCAGCCATAGTTCCATCCTATTAACAAGGAAGGAAATACACACGAGTCAGGTCTCAGATTTAAACCATTTTGTTGTGACTAAGTCGCTAGACTAGGTATTGACAAGTCAAAGATCATCATTATCTGCGCGAATCTGGAACTGAACTCTTTCACCGGGGATTTAAACGATAATTTCCGTGGTGTAAGTTCGCCCTTAAGTCGCTCATTGTCAAACAGGGGTTAGCGTGTACATTGATCTCATTTGATACCTGTCTAAGATACTACAGATACGTGGTGAAAGGTCTGTGACATCTGGCACATGATCGATTGGTATGGTGCGAAGAGGCAGGGAAACAATGGTAAGGACAGTCAGTTGACATGGAACAGTTACGAAAGACGTCATCATATGATCTATTATCTGAATTTACAAAAATGCTAAGTATTTCTCATCTCTGTACACAAAATATTGGCACTATTTCTAAATGGCATTCAATGTGTGAAAAATATATATTCATCACGCTATAAAAGGAGGATACGATCGTTAAAAATGCCTTTGTATTTCCTATATGGATTGGATACGGCGCCTATTTCTGTAAATATGTATCATTAATAACCGTTACTTCAAATTGTATGCTCATTGCCTTACACGTCTCTGGTGTTCTTGATGGTGATGTTGTTGAAGGTGTAGCTGCCGTGGGGGTCGTTTGTGGGGCGGTAGTAGAGGTGGTTGAAAGTTGGGAGGTATCCCTCGTCACATGACATACAGCCCAGACAGCCGACCGAGCTCCGGATGTACATGGTGTAGGAGCAGTGTGTATTCTTGCTGGGGCACTTCACTGAAACATGGAGGAAATGTAGGCTGCGGCCTGGACGAGATTCCACCATTATTGATTCCACATACTTCTTTTTGGTTTCAACAGAAAATAGATGTATTTGTTTGTCTAAGACCTGAAATACAAGAATCCTTCCAGAGGTTACTATGTTCGGTCGTTTACCTCTTTACGTACAGAATGATGTAAATGAGAACGAAAATGCACACACCACCTTGTGCAAATGATACTGAACTTCTCACCATGCCATCATCTGCAGATGAGACTAATTTTCTCAAGATCAGACGTGTATTTCTTCACATACAAATTAAGATCTGCAAATGGGATAGCTCCTTTCCACGTGCTACAGACAAACGCACCTTGCCACACAACAGATATCTGCGGACGGGAAGGTACCTCCACACACAAATAACATGGTGTCTCCGAAAATATTGCCCAAGAGAATCAGATAGATCAACGTTTACCGTAGGGAAGGATTTGTCGTAATTAAGGCGTAATCTCTTCACTCACCACCCGACGGCTTACATACTGCTGTCTGTTTACCCCCGGGGAGTGTGTGTCGGACCATGTTGTACCCCCAGAAACACGACTGACAGTTGTTGTAGCTGGAGCAGGCGGAGCACCCTTCACCACACCCTGTAGGAACACATCCATATAACCGTGTACTTCAACATTCTTCAACAGCCTTCGTCTTACACGAAACGTATTGAAACGCGTATAACAATTACTTGCAGTGTTTCAGTGACAGTTTTCAGCCGGATAACGTTTCATAATGTTTGTCATTCTTTGCTTAAATCCAATTTCAAGCGTACACACTTGGCAGTTTAGATACCTTACCCTAAGAACCTCCACTTACGCTGAATAGCATGTTTGATCGTACCACAGAGTGAAACAACGGATGTAATGATATATCTAACGTTTCGTATCTGAAATGCAATTTTCAAATGTGTATTTTCTCTCTCCCGACAATTTACACGCGAGGCTCAACCATATAACTAGATTAAGAGACGATACAGGTGGTACTTGTTAATGTCAGTTATGCTCACAAGCACATGCAGACTGCGGTCCCATCTGCGTGTGGAAGAAACCAGCACAGCAATGGTCGCCCTTCACACAGATCCACTGGGGCTCCGTCCTGCAGAGACATGTGGCAGGGCGATATAGTGAGTGGGTGTGATTCTCCACGGTTCGTCTTTTGGGTGGCAAACATAACTACAGATATTTATTATTTTGACATATGTATATAGCACCAATATCCAGATCACCTGGTAAAAGGTGCTTTGTTTTTTAACTTGATCATTGGATGTCAGTCTCAAACGGCACAATTTTCAATCTTAACTCCCTGTGCATCATACAACTCTTGCATCCACTCGATGCAACGAGTTGAAGTGGCTTTCCCGTCCTTGCGGGTACCCATTCACACCTGAGTGGACTGGGACAGATAGTCACAGCACTTTGTTCAAGTTTACTGTAAGTTGCTGTACTCACAGCCAGGTGTTTGCATGCATTCACATGGCCAAAATCTGGTAATATACGTACGGATTCGTGGGTTCTTTTAAGTGCACTGGGTCGTGTACTGCACATTAGGAGTTGTAACACTGAAAGAGCCTGCATACAAAGCTGACTCCAAGGTTTTTACACAGATGGGCTCGATCCCGTCACCTCAAACTCGCTGCATCACTAGCCTGGCGGCTTAGCCAGCACGCCCACCATGCCTCCAGAAGAAGTCACTGGCATTTCTTTTAGCCAGTAAATGTTGTTTAACAGCGGCGTCAGCCATACGTCCGACATTATTTTCACGGCAGCAGAATGTGAAGGGTCAGTTTGACTGTTAACATGATATTATGAACCAGCTACTGGTGTATGTAATACTCAAGTAACATCGGAACGGTACGAACACTGGTCATCAGCTAAGCCATTTTAAGCTCTATAAATATGTAAATGCTGAAAGATTAGGAATCCAAATTCTTTCAAAAATGATATCAAATTCGATGACAACCATCATTCTGTCAATACAAAGTGTGCATTCCTTAATTCCACACATGTCGTTTAGAAGTTAATAAAAGTTTAAATGACTCACACGTCGACGGTGTTCTGAATGGGGACGTCCCTGTAGGTGTAGTGACCGCTCGTGTCGTTGGTGTCACGGCGATGTCGGGGGTTGCTGGTCATTATGTACCCATCCACACACCCGCCCTGACACCCCAGGCAACCCAGATTGGGGATGACGGCGTTGAAGGTGTCGGTGATGCAGTTGCTGGCCATGTTGGGACAAGGCACTGAGTTCAGTCAAAAACGGATATAGGAGATGAGTGATACCATGTTGTCTCAATGCTCAAAGTAACGGAGTGAGTGAGTCGGGTTTTACGCCACACTCAGCAATGTTCCAACTATATGGAGGCAGTCTGTAAATAATCGAGTCTGGACCAGACAATCCGGTGATCAGCAGCATGAGCATCGATCTGCGCAATTGGGAACGTGTGAACCAAGTCAGCGAGCCTGACCATCCGTCTTTTATCACGAAGTAACGGAGATATCATGTCGTGCCAAGCTACAACATGACATGTGTCATTTAAGGTCCGGCACTAAGGAATACATTTGCCATTTAGTGTGCCAAGAGACTGAGAAACAGTCATTTTGGGTCAATGTATCTGGGAAAGATATTACATTCGTTAACTAACACTGCGCACCTACCATGCCTAAGCATGGCACAAAGTTACAGGAATGTTATATCATAAAACTAGAAAATGCGATATCATGTTGTGTTGAGACACTGAGGGACATAACTGTCATGTGTCAAGGCACAAAGAAACAAAAGATAATCTGTTTTGTCAAGCCACCGGAGAAAATGTATAATCTGTTGTGTCAAGCCACCGGGAGAAAATAGATGTTCTGTTGCGTCAAGCCAACGGACAAAAGGTTATGTTTTCCTGCCTCAAACCACCAGAGAAAATGTATGTTCTGTTGTGTCAAGCCAACGGACAAACGATACGTTCTTTTGTGTCAAGAGACCAGAGCATGTCATGTTAATTCAAAAGAATTCGGAACAAAATTGCATCATCGCATGAAACCACAAAGTAACATAATGATGTGGATTGTGCAAACGCAGAAATGAGATGCAAAGCCACATGGAAACAGTGGTATCTCTTTTCAATAATGACCCAGCACATAGGGTACATAATACACTCGAAGGATAGAGGGAGTTAAAGAGCTGACTAACAGTTCGAGCGGACATAATGAACATATCTGTTTGGGACAATGTTCTCAATGAATATTTAATACACGGCAAGGTATTTGGCGTTAGAGTTATGTCCTGACAGATGTTGGATGTTGTGAGTTCGGGATACAAATTTATCACCAATGTTTCTTTGAGACATGACAGTATTGTGGACAAGAACAAATCGGTTAAGATCATACAGGGCTTTGGAACTAGAAGTCGCACTTAATTTGCGACATGCCAAGACTAGCCTGAGAACATGGCGCTTAAAAATAATAATGTATCTAAACACCCCTGATGTACTATGAAGTAGCTACATTATCAAACGAACGTATTATATTCTACGACATTGTCGAGGAAAGGTGTTCATTCTTTACGCCATGTTTTCCCATAGGATCCAAACTGACATACACCTCCTTCTTAAATGGCAATTTGTTCGGAAATT
Source organism: Haliotis asinina (assembly GCF_037392515.1). Lineage (NCBI taxonomy): Eukaryota > Metazoa > Mollusca > Gastropoda > Lepetellida > Haliotidae > Haliotis > Haliotis asinina. The sequence continues at coordinate 37,499,617 of NC_090286.1, forward strand.
ATAGGAATATTTGTAGGTGGAAAAATCCCGTTTAACGCCAAAGAAATTAAACACAATGACCAATTGAGTACAAGGGAAATAACACAAAAGTGACCAGAGGGTAATGGCCACAACACTCCAGTCCCAATACATGACTGGACAAGCACGGTGTGGGTGCATCCGATTGAAGGAACAGGAGCCGCGGTCAGCATCACGGTTCGGGGAATTTCAATGAGATCAAACATAGTTATTGGACGATGGATGTGTCCACACACAAGCTTTACGTTGTTAACATTCGTTCACTGACCTGTAAGGTACATATTGACTCTAACACACGTGTGTTTATATAGCTGGACAGGAGGACCTTGGTTGTAACAGGCAGAGAGCCTGATTGGCGATATTTTAATAGACCAGTCAAGAGTAACAGAACGAATAATAGAAACTTTAGAAGATTCTCTCGGTTTTGCGTGTGAGTCATCAGTTCAAAGAGTGACGATTGTTCACAATATAGAGTTTACTTATTTATATAAACACAAACTGAACTATTGCTAACATGTGGGGACTAGGGTGACTAACAAGCGAATAAGAACTTAAAAAGTTCTCACGTTTGACGAGCAGCTTATTTCAATTACATAAATAATTCCATGACCAATCACAAGTACATTTTTTTTTGCAGGGAAGCAATGCAAATATGTCCCCTCATAGCACACGATACTTTAGAATTTCACAACCATGTTAATTTATAAGGGGGAAAATCAACAGACCATCGAGTTATTTTCTTCTTCGACTTCGACATGACGCATGGAATATACATGTTTTGTTGGTAATCATGTTCCATACTTTATGCTGTTGACCTTTGGCAATGCATTTTTTAAATAAAAGAGTGAGTGAATCAGTGAGTTTAACCCACCAACATTCCAGCTACATGCCGGCGGTCTGAAAATAATCGAGTCCGAACCAGGCGTTCAAGTGATCAACAGTATGAGGATCTCCGCAAATGTGAACAGATGATAACCATGTCGGCGAGCCTGACCACGCGATCGCCTCCTACAACAAGCATGGGTTACTGAAGGTCAGTATCCTAGCCCAGACCTTCACGGGTTTAAGAAGGGATGGTGGGACCTTCACGGTCCCTTTTTATAAAGGTGTCTATGATTTACCCCTTTATGTTTCCCAATGACAAGACAAGAAAGAAAACATGATGTCTCTCAGAAATCTGAACCGAAACCTCAGAAATGGAACCATATATTTCGACTGCATTTTAAGTGACACAGGACGATGTACAGAGGAAACGTATGAAATTGTCTATTTTTGGTGTGGTGCAAAGCAGCATCATTTGAATAGTTTGTTATGCACTTTCTGCGCCAAGGACACCAAACAAAATTATGACCACATTCTATGATTTTACTAAATCTAAACAACTGCTGCCTTAAAAGATTTAAGAGTCATAATTCAGTTTTCTATTTCATGCAGTGAATGTTAGATGTACCTGGGTTTATGTTTGTAGCCTAAAAGTGTCTTTCATTTCTCCTTATCGTGAAATATTTCCACTTTGTATTGACTGACAACGTCACGGGAGTTTGGCCTGGACACTCGGAATACAAAATCAGTACAATATACGTTACACACACAGACACACAGACACACACACACACACATTTGGTTTCTTCTATCATTCTATCATTTTGTGTTCATTTCCTATTCCTCCGATGATAAACATACTCTCATATACCACTCATCAATGACGCTATGTGACGTCGAGAGGACGATTGAACGCGGCATTCATTCAATACCACAGTCGTCCAGATTTCCAACTGGATCATCTATACTGGACCAAATTAGTTAGGGATGTCGGTATTTTTATGACTGATATTTTATCAGTGTGTCACATGAATAAACAGATCATTATTCAGAATTTCATATATCATAAACTATCTTTGTCCAGTATACATGCAAAAAACAGGATCTATCGCGTCAGGGCACATTGCAAGTCTGGACTAATTATACCACAACACCTGTTCCAAGTCAACGACACAACCTTATTATATATGACAAGACGGTTAATACTTGTCACAAAGGATGTATTATTTGTCTCATTACCTTCTGAACAGATCGAAAGGTGTTCATTGTACCATAGTCACTCCAACTAACCTATATACCTAACTGACATTCACAGCGACTCGGCAAGGTACGAAGTTTATCGAGTTTGTTTGAAGGCGTGTACTAAGTTTGTAAGTAAGTTGAACCATTGTCTTTCTTCTACACCACCTTGGTGTATTAGACTTGAATAACACCAAGATGTGAGAGAGGCACACCGGTGTCGTGACTTCCGTGTAGCCAGACATACAACGGCCTATAGATACAAACACATACCAGCTAGAGCTCTGAAACCTGGTAACGTTGACATTGGGGCTGACGTCATTACCTGTTGACATAATGAGAGACTGCACGTTTAGTCTACAAGTGAGAAGCAAGACGGCACTGATCGCTGTCCTTCTTGTGGCCGCCATATTGTCCGATTGAGTAACTGATGGGAATAACTAGTCGCTTAACACCTGTCTCGGATAAACATTCTGATAAAATGTTTCGCTTTAACAAGTTGTAGGAACGGCAGTACATGAGAATATTTATTTCGAAATAGGATCATTGAAAGCGTGTACACGTGTATCACTAAAGCAATATGTGAATTATGGTATTCGGTGTGTATGTATCACGACATGTCTCGTGAATGGCGTTTGGTGCAATATAAATACACATATTATTATTATTTTTATCTCACCCAACATTGCAACATATATCATGATTCTCACCTGACATTACGACATATATCACGAATCTCGCCTCACATTACGGCGTGTATCATGCATCTCGTCTCACATTGAGACATATAGCATGCTCCTTGTCTAACATTGTGCCAAGTATCATGATTCTCACCTCGCATTACATGTATCATGATTCTCGCGTCAGATTACATGTATCCATATTCTCGCCTCGCATTACGACATGCATCGTGCGTCTCACCTCACATTATGACATCATGATACTCGCCTTACATTACATGTATCATGATTCTCGCCTCACATTACGATATGTGTCATGATTCTCGCCTCAAATTACAACATATATCATGATTCTCGCCTCACATTAGGGCATGTATTATGATTCACGCCTCATTTTACAATATGTATCCTGAATCTCGCTTCACATTTCCACATGTATCATTATTTACGGCATATATCATGAATATCGCTTCACATTACGATATGTCTCACGAATCTCGCCCCACATTACGACATGTATCATGATTCTCGCCTCACATTACAACATGCAGAATACTTCTCGCCTCACATCACAACATGTAGCATGATTCTCACCTCACGTTATGACATGTATCATGCATCTCGTCTCACAATGCGACATGTATCACGATTCTCGCCTCACATTACGCCAGAATGTCATACCAGGATTTAAGGTGAACATTAAGCTTTACGGTTTATGAGATTATGAAAGGATCCGTTCCACAGATCGATACCAGTGGGAGTTCAGTCTAATTCTCCTTTTAAAACACTACCTTAAGGCTAAAATCGGTTTCAGGATGAAAACTTTGGGACTTATGCCTAGCTGTACAATCAATCATCGTGTTTCTATCAATTATGCCATCTAAGGCTTACGAACGTTTGTGGATAGGGTCGTGAGGTACCCACCCAGTCACCGAAAACTGTAAACCTTGTCACTGAGTATCGTCATTACTTGACTGTTCGCCACCACTCCTGAGATTTTTTGTTTTCCTTTTTCCAGTTTATAGGTTAGCCCGACTTTGCCGTGTGATCTCTGCATGGCACGCCTCCGATATCCCACTCAATAACTTACACAAATAGGAGACCCGTGAAGGTCCCGGGGTAGAATAGGCCTTCAGCAACCCATGCTTGCCATAAAAGGCGACTCAGCTTGTCGTAAGAGGCGACTAACGGGATCGGGTGGTCAGACTCGCTGACTTGGTTGACACATGTCATCAGTTCCCAATTGCGCAGATCGATGCTCATGTTGTTGATCACTGGAGTGTCTGGTCCAGACTCGATTATTTACAGACCGCCGCCATATAGATGTAATATTGCTGAGTGCGGCGTAAAACTAAACTCACTCACTCACTCACTACACAAATAAGACGTATAGACAACCGTTAGTTGGACCACAGTGGAGACTGTGAGTGCTGAAACATCTTCAAACAAAAAGTGTAAAGAATCCAGTTATCTGTACATGCTTATGATATGATATGATATGATATGATATGATATGATATGATATGATATGACAATTCGTGTTACCGTAAGCTAGAGAAAAACCAGGCCCGACTTGCACGAAGCGATCTTAGCGCTACCATGATAGTAACTCCCATTCTTCAACATTCTTTAAGCTAGCCCTAGCGCTTAGTTTGCTTTGTGCAAGTGGACCCAGGCAAGGTTTACTTCAAGCAAATTCCCTGCTCCTATAAAACGTCGCCCGAGTTCACGTGACACAGCGATGCATCATTTGGATTGTGTCAGGTGTGTTATTAATAATCATAATTAATTCGTCTACATTGATCTCCACACAGACCTGCCACTGTCCCTATTCATTAGCATATATGTTAATGTGACGTACGAGTCGGATATCACCTATATTACAAAGCTACACGTCAAGTACGTCATGTCTAAACACAATGTACAGACAGGACATGGTTACAGCTCGCCGTCTCTGACGTCAACATTAAAAGACAACCATTGTTTCAGCTCAGGAGACAGCTTGGTGACAAATTGAAGCCGTGTCAGAGGTCAAACTGCCACGAGACACAATTGCCGAACTTGAACTCATAAATCTGACGTTGACGCCTGGCGGCAGGCTTACGGTTAGGTAACCAGACAATCAGCGGTAGTCAACGTGGTGACGTTCACCTAATGTATCACTTTTTGAACTCACTGATAATGTGAGATACAGCTCCTTGTTATAACGATGCGTTTTGAACATATAGATAATTAATTATCTAATTATTAGAGGTTTGTCCGTTGTTTAACTTTGGGCACAGCAGTACTTCAGCTCAGTCATCACGTCCTGTCGAGTATGGATCGGACAATCCAGTGATTGACATCATGAACATTCATCTACGCAAGCATCAGCAAGGTCAGCAAGCACCAGCTCCAGATCCCGTTAGTTGCCATGTACGATAGGCTTAGGGCACTGAGGTCACTTCTAGCCGTTATCTGAACTTCTATGGCGTGTTATTATTGGAACTTGTGATAACAGATTTACGAAAAATGTACACACCGCATCATTCTCAAGTAATTCGAACCCATGTATTCCGGGTAACTAGCAAACGCTTTAATCACAGGGCTACCGACCTCATTTGTCACACGTATTCATACTGTCAAATACCCGTTCATCCCATTTTTGGTTTAGCGGGAACAAATGCAGTTTTAGTAACAAATAGCTTTAACCATCTGATGAAGATTTGTCGGTATTTGTAATGAGAACGTATTTTATAAAGGTCTATTAGAAACAATGGAATAGAACTGCAGAAACAACATGTGACTATGCTATGTGTTGGAGCCATTATATTATTTATTATCAAGAAGGTATACATAGTTTTTAAGTGATAAAGGTCACAATGAAATATATGTTACGCATATTTGGTTACATTATACAGTAAAACTGAAGTAAAAACGAACGACGTCCTCTCAGCTGTTTGTCTCCTATCGAGACCGGCAGAAATTCTGTTGCTAGTGTTGATACCATAAAAACGCGTTTATGTGGAGGTTGTAAAGATATAACATGTATCACAATGCTCGTCTCACAGAATACAATCTGATGTTAACTGTTCCTGTTCACAGGTAATATTGCATAAGCTTTAAGAGTGCAAAGCCCAAACCTTGTATTTTACATCCAGATAGTTGTGGTTTTTGTAAAGAATGTAAAAGTGGCCTATGTGAAATATGACCACATTTTTATGCAAAGGCTGCAACAGCTCTGTACAATAAAGATGATATCAATTTTACCGGTAGATGATTTTTTTTTGCTCGTATCCTTTTCTTTGTCACTCCTTTTTGTTGAGTACATAACTTTCTACCAGGTTGGTTTTCTATAAATTCTGTTTGATTCATCGCCACAGACAGCATTCTGACGGTAGTAGACAGATACCTTACGGCCCGTCGCTCACTCGCTCACATCTGTAGTTTCGTCGTTGAAAAAAACACCCGATCAGATAATTCGTATAGACAATGCGTGGATCCCAAGGTTTCATTAGAAATTGGTCGCTAGTTTTTGCCAGCTAGGATCCTTGGTGTTACATTGATCAAAAGAAGTTATAAAATATTAATATATGATTGTTGTATGATGCCAATCGAACAGCTAATAGCATATCAAGAGTAATATAGAAACAATCCGTGCTTCTGTACACACAGTAAGTTGAATATATGCTATTCCTGCATGGTTGCTTACGTTGCCGCGAGGTGGTTTGTTTGCTCCAAATTCGAACGATGTGAAAGCCCTAAAAGAACGACTTAATCTCAAATTGGATCATTTAAAATTTTTAGTTTGGGTTTCAAGATCCAATTTGTCTCGATAATTTAAGTGTAATATACTGACGTACAAAAGTACACACCTGGGGTTAAATTTCTACCCGATGCCCCAAATGCCACTTTTTCAACTGGGCTGATATTTTTTTCAGCATACTGTCATTATTCTTGTGAATCTGCTCTTTCCCATGAATGCTGAGTATCGGTCTTATTCTGTGCCACAAATAAACATTTTCTTCCGAAGCATTCCTCGATTACATGCAGCATAGTCTGTCTTGAAAAAAAGACATTTATTTGCCAAGTCACATTGCATGATAGGGCCGGGTAACGTGAATAAATAGGTCGTTGCTCTTTTGGCAAGGCAACAAAAGAAAAAGAAACCCAAGAGCACCGCTCGCTCTTTTTTAGAAGAACAATGTCCGATAAACAGCAATTGTGTGTGCAGCTGTATGTATATTCCGACATTCATTGTACTTGATTTGCTTTGAAGCCAACATTGCTTACTAAGGTTCAAATAGAGATACGCTAACAAATAACATGCTTTCTCTTTCACACAGCTCCACACATACACCGCAACGTCTCACTACATCAAACCTAAGATTTCGTACATTTCCTTTAAGGGCTTCCCAACAATCGCAGTTGACGCGAGAGAAATAGAAACACAATTATTTTCTCATCAACCCTGGGTTTCCGACTAATAGATGGAGACACGAAAATGTCCGGTTGTTTGTGCCGCTGTTGGGGGATAATACAATCCGGAGATGGGTTGCCGTCTTGGTGAGGTAAGTATTTTATCTTATTCCGTAGACACTGATATTTTCGGGTGGTTTTAATCTTATAAAAAATCACCAGGAACAAATGACCATTATGTGTATAAATCTCGTTACCTGAACGTGCCCGGCAGCTCCTTGACCTTTGACATACGCTGTACTCTTGACGTTCACCTGACCTGAGTGAAGACACAAGAAAGGTGAAGATTCTCTTAAAATGTGTGCATTACCTAGGGCCATGTACTTGCCCTATCGCTTTAAACAAAGGCTTACAGATTTAATGTGTATTGTTGTGTTTGATAAAAAGCCGTGTTTTCGACGATACATGCGATGAGATTTCACAGACAACGTCTTATGGCGGTTCTCAACTTTCCACCCACGCCTGCGGTTCATCCCAGTAAAGATTCTTATTTCGTTCTTTGTTGACAATTGTATTTCGTTCTTTGTTGACAAATATAACTACAGATACAGGAAGCCACGGCCGATAATTTAGTACAGCTTGATATCGCCTTATGTCGCAGTCAGAGTGAGTGAGTGAGTGAGTGAGCCCATGTCTTACCATGGTTACAATATGAATTATTTATGAATCATCGCAACAGGTTTTACCCTAGCGACTGTCTGCCTGATGTAGTGGATTGAACTTGTACACATCGATCCACGACAGCGTCATACCCAGGGACGGTGTTTGACGTTACCGACAAAACAAGGACTGTTCGACACAGTTAACATGAGTCTTGGTGAATTCAAATTCAAAGTCATGGTATGATGTGGATTAGTAAAATGTAGCCATCTTACTACTACTACTACTACTACTACTACTACTACTACTACTACTACTACTACTACTACTACTACTACTACTACTACTACTACTACTACTACTACTACTACTACTACTACTACTACTACTTTTGCTGCTGCTGCTGCTACTACTACTACGACAACGACTACTACTACTCGGACTACTTCTACTGCTACTAGTACTACTACTGCTACTCCTCGGACTACTACTACGACGATGACTACTAGTACTACTATCACGGCTACTACTACTACTACTATTACGACTACTACTGCTACTACTACTCCTGCTGTTGCTCATCTCACATTGACACGACTCGTCAACACCTGTAAACTGCTCGCACCAGCTGTTTGATAAATTTTGTTGTGTTTTTGACGAGTAACATGAAACAATTCTGTTTAGTGCTTCTTGTGGAACAAGAGAGATGCACGGGTAGAACGAAGGACTAATGCCACTCTTTGCTCTCATTGTTCTCAGGTCGCGGGTTCGAATCCTGTCACCATGTTTGCTTGATTTTCTCCCTCATGGGTATAATTTGAATGATCAACGCCTACGAAAACAACACATTGGTAGGTTCTCGCAATGAAGTAGGCACGCCGTGAAATGAAAATGAATGAGATATTGCTAGCAGCGGCATAAAGATGATCCATCCATGTAGAACCTCAATTGTAGGTATAACACAAGGTTAACATATATCCCTACAAGAGTCGTGAGAAACATGGATATATCACCCACTACACCAATAAAATGTGTTATGAGATGATCCTCTTGCTTACTGAGCACCCATGCGCGTTGAAATTTGGCGTGCGTCATGATGTAGAGATTAACCCAGATTACATCAATATATAAATATTACCAACGCAATTAATCCTGTCAAAAAATCTTCCTTCTAAAGAGTAATACATTACCTTATAAAAACTGGTCTAACATCGCGCCAGACACACCGCAATCCCAGATCTACGTAGTTATGACAACAGGAAAGATGAAAAGATAAACATGGATTTATGATCGACTTTATAAAACATTTTAAAAACAACTGTAATAAAATGTTTAAAAATAAGAAACAAAATATTTTAGAAACGATATACTTATGATTAGTTGTAACCATTTTGGTTTGCTGCGCCGTCGCAAGATATCGGATTGGGTTGTACAGAAATAGAATCAACTGTAATTGTTTGCGATGAAATAGTTCAATCAAGTTCTATAGTTTTGGTGAAATGGAAAATGTATCAACACACGCAGCATATCTTTAATATAAGATACAAAAACATTTTTGTAGATAATTGTGTCACTGCGTTGCTACAAAAATGTGTATCGTGTGCGTGGACTGGGATAACAAAATGCAAGTTGAAAAATAATTATGTTTGTTAAATTAAGTGTTCCGGCTTTATAATAGTGGCTATAGTGGCCTTTAATGATTGGATCTGGATGATGATGACAAAGTAGTGACTGATGGTATGGTAAGCGTTTGTGTGTGTTTTTGAGGTTTGCTTTCTTTGGCAAAACATGACACGGACTGATATCGAGTCTGGTTCAGACAAAATAGTGATTGCTGTGGTGGGCAAAGTTTGCTTGTTGTTTACGTCGCACTCAAGGTTTATTACTAATATATATTATCGAGTCTGAATCACACTAACTAATGATTAATGGAATGTTCAAAGTTAAAGCTTGTTGTTCAACAACGTTAACACACTCCAGCTTCGTGGAGCTCACAAATACATCGGAGGAACTGACAAACCAATGATTGATATTATGATCATCTGCACATCAGTATAGCATTTAAGTTAGTCGTACTTTAAGGTGGGAAAATTTCCCTCTTTGTTATATACGGCTCTCAGCCAAGCTGGCACGTCTTGCATGGAATTGAATGGAACATATGACGCACAAACGCACCTCCTTGGAAAGTTATTTAATATGTTGTATGGGACACAGACACGGTTAAGATCGTCTTTTTGTGACTTGAACCACACCATCGATCATCCAGAAATGATTTGTTTACGCGAGAGGAAAAGCAACACCTTTTGACAACCCGTGGGGTCATGGCAGTGAAGGTTGACAATACCTGTACACTACGTCACCTGTAATTGCATATTGTTGTAGGTGACAAAGCTATCAGTATCCCAGCGACACCTGATAGGAGTGCGAAGAGGGGTCACTCAACCATGCTGCCTCGGCACCTGTGTACCTGTCACCTTGTGACGTCACGCCAGATCACCGGGATACATCACACGCGACCGGAGAACGCACAATAGGGACAGGTGCCCCTGTACCCCCTACACCCCGAGGGCACCGTTCCCCACCCCCTCATCCGTAACTAAACACCGACACAATTTGATGAAAGTTTATAAACACAATACATTCACAATACTTGTTGATGAAGTCCGGTACTATTTTTTTATTTCTTGATTAATGATGTGTTTATGAAGTGTTCCTCTTGCCCTGGGCTATTTCAACATGACGATGTAATCGCACGTAGAATGTTATGTATACAGTTTGACTCAGTCACCAGGTGACCTGTGAGGTACGGTCCGTGGGGTCACGAAGTGCTTCCTTAGCAGTGTGTTGTATCCTGACATACACTGATCCGTGTGTCTCATTGACCAGTCCATTACTAACGATCAGCTGACAGGTGTTACAGCAGATCGAAGCCACTCTTTACAATAATATTCTTTTGGGTGGGTTTGAATCCCCGATGGGACTCAATCCAGCAACAGTACAAGAATGTATAGCTTACTAAGAAAGGGTATTCCCAAATCCCAAATTTAACATATATCACATGCGTTGACCACTTTCTAAATGGCATTGTGTATTCACAGCTATATTTTCTGTACAGTCTCCCGACGGTTACTCCGGAACACGACCCTTATTGCTCACAGAACATATTTGGGCCAATTTACTAAATTAACATTATACGTTAATTCAAACATATTGAACACATGTTCAAACGGGGATTGTGGTGATACCTACGTAGGTAATTATAAAATGATTGCTAATCACACTGAAGACGGTCACTAAGCGAAGGAGTGAGTGTTTGTTGTACGCCAGTTTTAGCAATATTCCAGTAATATCATGGCTAAGGACACCAGGATTGGGCCTCACATTGTACCCATGCGGAAAAATCGAGCCGGGGTCCTAAGTGTGACGTGCGAACTCTTTAACCACAATAGCTATCCCATCGTCGCCCGATTGCAATGTCAGAGGTACCATATGTGAATCTGCTCCTGTCTGTCCACAATAATATTGTTCGGATGTTGATGGAAATTTGCAGTCTTTTTTACAGTTATTTAAGAACAAGACTTACACCTCCTGTCATTCACGGAATATTGTTATGCAGAAGAATGTGACATTCATTCGTATTCATAACACGTGTAAGGTATTGTCACTTTCTATGGAATGACAGTGGGATATGTAGATTAGAGTAATAACAATGTATTCTGAATTAAGATGTCTACAATAGTTTTACAGTTAGCATAAAATCATGAAACTAGTGATGTGCACTTATACAAAAGTTGGCAAATAAAATGATCCCATAAAGACAACGCAAACACTCAAGATCACTGTGAATAACCACTAAGAAGACCTCATAGGTAGTAAATCAAGGAGAGCATAATTAAATGGTCCCGAACCATGGCTCCATCCCATCCCTTAACGTAACCCAGGCCGTAGATGCTTACCAATAGGAATAATTTACAATAATATGGTACGGATAAATCAAGAGTCACAATAAGGACCAATGTACGATATCAGTCCACCGATAGAGGATCCTTTCAGTTTAAAGGACTTTAACTCTATCAGACCATTGGCGCAACATTAGACTACGGAACCATCCTTGCTCTACGTATATATGTACAGTGGAAGCTCTTTAAACCGGCACTCATTGGGACTAAATAAATAATCCTGTTTGGACAATGTGACGGATTGTAGAGGTGATGATAAATGTAGGAGTTACGGATAGGACTGTCATTTCATGCCGGTGTTGACGTCTTGTCGGATTGGACAGATGTCGATTTTGACAGCTTCAAATGTATCTATGTAATTGAGAACTTTGTTACTTTGAACTCATGAGGGGATTGTGACACATAATTTGATTCGAATTTGAATTTATTTCGGACAGTGTTGCTATTAAAACAGCCAAGATGAGTAATATCTGGGTTAATGTACACATAAAAACTGAACTCAAGCCTGCACAGTGAAGCGGTACATGACGTCAGTGCTGGCAAGGAAGGGATTTAGTTTTATTGTAATGGTGTGTGTGTGTTTGATACATGTAGATATCACACAAACACCTGACTGGACACCCATCGCTCTGATGTTATAGAGCTGCACGGGTGGTGTTACATTAAACCTCTAGGTGTAACTGTGTTAGATACACACTTATCTCTTTTCTTGTGTTACACGTATACGTTTCTGCTGTAATGTGTTAGGCTGTAATATGTTATATGTTAGGCTGTAATATGTTATATGTTAGGCTGTAATGTGTTAGGCTGTAATATGTTAGGCTGTAATGTGTTAGGCTGTAATGTGTTAGGCTGTAATATGTTAGGCTGTAATATGTTAGGCTGTAATGTGTTAGGTTATAATATGTTAGGCTGTAATATGTTAGGCTGTGATATGTTAGGCTGTAATATGTTAGGCTGTAATGTGTTAGGCTGTAATATGTTAGGCTGTAATGTGTTAGGTTGTAATGTGTTAGGCTGTAATGTGTTAGGTTGTAATGTGTTAGGCTTTAATGTGTTAGGTTGTAATGTGTTAGGCTGTAATGTGTTAGGCTGTAATATGTTAGGCTGTAATGTGTTAGGCTGTGATATGTTAGGCTTTAATGTGTTAGGTTGTAATGTGTTAGGCTGTAATGTGTTAGGCTGTAATATGTTAGGCTGTAATGTGTTAGGCTGTGATATGTTAGGCTGTAATGTGTTAGGCTGTAATGTGTTAGGCTGTAATATGTTAGGCTGTAATATGTTAGGCTGTAATGTGTTAGGCTGTGATATGTTAGGCTGTAATATGTTAGGCTGTAATATGTTAGGCTGTAATGTGTTAGGCTGTAATGTGTTAGGCTGTAATATGTTAGGTTGTAATGTGTTAGGTTGTAATATGTTAGGCTGTGATATGTTAGGCTGTAATATGTTAGGCTTAAATGGTGGGAGATCAACTCGTTTAAATTGAAAACTTTCATGGAATACAACCAAACTCGCCTTTATATGAATCGATGTGTATGAACAAAGTTAAACCTAAACATTTCATGGGCAATCGTGATCCCATGAACTAAACTTTTGTGTACATTTTGTGTCGAGGTACACCTTCATGTCTACCCGAATAACCTGTACATCCATCCCCTGTACACAGATCTATGCACCTGGGTGATCGAGGTACACCTTCCTGTCTACCTGAATAACCGGATCTATGTACCTGTGTGTCGAGTTACACCTTCGTGTCAACCCGAATAACCTGTGCATCCATCTCCCTGTATACAGATCTAACGACCTGTGTGTAGAGGTACACCTTCATGTCTACCTGAATAACCAGAGCTATGTACTTGTGTGATTGAGATACACCTTCATGTCTACCTGAATAACCAGATCTATGTACCTGTGTCGAGCTACACCTTCATGTCTACCCGAATAACCTGTACATCCACCCCCCTGTATACAGATCTATGTACCTGTGTGTCGAGGTCAGTAGGAGCGTGGAATCCCCCCCACTGCCTCAATGTGACAACCCACCTCAGTACTCCGTTGTTCATCTCAGAACAACAGTTCACTGTGTCGGACTGTCGATATCGTCCCCATACGAACAATCAACACACACACACACAAACAGACAGTGTCAGAGAACGTCTCTGTTGAACGCCACTTCAAACTTAACATGAAAAGGCACCTTGGCGAGTGAATCGCTATATTTTTCCCATGCAGTTACCCTATTTACTAAATGACATCTTTTATATTCACCTAGTAATGTATTCTTAATAGTTTCCGTTCGTAAATATATGGTGGGTTTGAGTGTATTTTCTATTTACATACATCGAATCACTCGACTTTCGGGTCATATTTCTAGCCTCAGTTACACTTTATACCGCGTCTCAGTAGAGAGACTCGCTGTGTTTGTATCGGCAGCCAGCAAATCAACGTTTAACTCTCCAAGTAGTATTTGTACAAGTAGCCTAGTTTTCACGCTCAATACTCGGTTGTTAATGCTTTAGAAAAGAGCATGCTTGTGCATGCATTTTAAGTTTTAGTGAAAAACACACGAAACCTTGACAAAGTAATACCTGTTATTAACTGTCTATTTGTAATGGTGATGATGAGATCTTTATTGGCTTCAGGTAAACTGTCCCAACACTTAATATAAAAACACACCTCACATTGTTTGAATATGATTCGCACCAACGTCTCGAGGTATTTGACAAAATCAAACCCAAAATAAACACGGTTAAAGACAGTAAAGAGTATACCTTACTACAGGTATCAAGAAAATACCGTAAGTAGTTATTATACACGTTGCTATTCGTCCTTCACCTTCAAACGTTTATAGTGCTGCCAAGTTGTACTCGTCTTTACGAGTGCAACTATCTATATTTTCGCTCGCTAAAATCTCTTTTGTTGAATTTAGATTAAGCTACATGGGTCTTGAAATCATAGAGAAAACATTAAAAACCCAAGTGCTTTGATCTGAAAGATAAAAACAACAAATAAAACAAAACAGAACATGTAGATTTAAATTTGATGATTTCTGGGGCCTACAGGTCAGCGACGTTCATAGGTACAGAGGCAGAGGCTTTGCATGTTTCTGATTTCGTTGTCAGCTGTGGACGTTCTCCTGTCCTTGAGACGGGCATAATCTGAAACAACAACGCCTTGTCATTGTGATTATCATTGGGAAAGACTGCATTATTCATGGGCTACCGTATTACATCTCTGTCTCTGGCTATAACCTCCCCCAGCCCCAACCCATCACCACCTTCAGTCCACATTTCTTCATAGTTAACATTATCAAAAATGTACTAAGACATATACGCTCTGTGATTGTGTGGCGGACGTACGCTTTAGGGAATACGGCTGTGTATGTAAGATGTTGGTCTTTTAAAGATGTGAGTGTGCATAAAGCACTCTTTCTGAAGTATACACACAATATGTATGCGTGTCTGTATGTGTGTGTGTGTATGCGTGCGCGTGGGCGTGGGATGTACAGACACACAATATATATATACATATATACACACATACACACACACACACACACATACACACATGTACATGGAAAGATTTGCCTGTGCATGTGTGTGTTTTGCGTGTGTGCGTTTTTTGTGCGCGTGTGTTCAAGAGAGAGAGAGAGAGAGTATTTCTATATTAATCTTAGTGTGTCTTCTTTTATGTGTGTGAGAGAGAAGAGAGAGAGGGGGAGAGAGAGGAGGGGGAGATGGGATTTACGTATTAATTTGAGTGTGCATGTCACTGGCGTTCTAAAAACGTGTGTATGGTACACACTCTCTGAAGGACGTATGAGCGTGAGTGCGAGAAAAAAAAGGGGGTTGGGTGGGGAGAGAGGGAGAGAGAGAGAGGTCGGGGAGAGAGAGAGGAGGGAGAGAGGGAGGAGGGTTTACATTAGTACGTATGGTATTGACGTTCTGAAGATGTCAGTGTGAGTGGAACAGATTTTCATAAGGGCGTGTGTGTGAAGGATGTAGATATTAGGGAGTTATGACGTTTTGAGTGTCGTGTTGACTCTATGAGTTACGCACGTATTCAGATATATAACTGTGAAGAATATATGTGTTATGATATGCATATTCTGGAGGAGGTTTGTGAACGAGTTATATGATATTGTCTCCAGCAAGAGTTGGAAGGGCGATTTAAGGTCGGAAGGGGGTGCAGGTGTAAAGTGGGGGTTAATTAGGTCACCTGTCGGTCAGATAGATGGTCATCAGTGCGGTCATACTATACCTGCTTGGTAGAAACATGCACATATAGCCCCGCGGATACAGACATGGTTTCCCTGGGGATACAGACATGGTTTCCCTGGGGATACAGACAGCCGTATCTATCTCTATAATACCACACCTAGCCTGTCTCGTGGAACATCCTGTACCAACACATCCCGACAGTTTCTGTCTAAACATGTATACAGTACTAGTTTCTATATTAATAACTAATAATTCATGCGGGTTTATGAGTATACACAAAGGAGCTGATACCCAGTTGGCAACGGATAATATTCTATGTTAAGTGTGACCCGATTATATATGTGCTTGTTTATTAATGTCGCACACAGTGGTATTTTGCTGCATGGCGGCGGTTTGTAGATAAATCCAGCGATCAACAGTATGAACATTGACCTTCGCCAATAGGATATGAAGGAATGTGCCAACAAGGTCAGTGAGCCTGACCACTCGATCCCGTGTGTCGCATTTTACGATTCTTTGATCGTTAAAGACGTTAAAATCTCAAGTAATTAACAAAACATTATTAAGAGTGGGATATGCATTGTTATAACCAAAGTAATACAATGTCGTGCATTCAATGGCTCATGCGTGAACTGACGTGAATTTAATACATTGGAGTAACAATGTGTACACCAAGAATTGGATTCACGCAGACTAAGAATCGAACACGTACCGTATGCGTTACGATGGACCATACTGCTACCCTACCGGCTCTGTCTGTATGAACATAGATATAATATAAATATATTCAACTGCAAAACAAAAGAACCCCCTCGCTAGCCCTTCTCGTAGTCCCCTGACCACACTATTTCCCCTCGGGCTAACCCTGTTTGTACTGGAAACGTTCAAAAAACGCAAAGCAAGTCTAGATTTCTTCTGATCTGAATCTCCCATCCAACTGGGGATCCTTCTCAATTTTTAATGCTTATGTATTTTCAGAGTCATGCTGTTACACTTCATAGAATAATATCTTTCAACGCGGATGTCATTCAAATGATAAAGCAACGCAGTACAAAGAAGGACACGCTAGAGTGTTTTGTGTTCTGTTGAAATACCAAATACATTTTACTTAGTACAAGGATACTGGAGATATATATATATATATATATGAGAGAGCGTGGGAACGTGTGGGACGTTTTATCAACTTCACCCCACAAAATGTTCTGCATTCATACACAACAGACTGATACAAATGATAGTACACAAAACATGCCGAAATGACAGGTATTTAGACTAATAAGCACCTGTAGAACAATCCCGGACATTAGTTCACATTAGCTAACCCTAATCACATTAGATTTGAGACAAAACTTGACAAATGTATAGGTTTAGGTGGATTTCATTATTTGGTGATCTTATCAAACATGTGACGAAAGAGTCCAGATAGGTTATCTTAACTCAGAAGCATACATGACATGTTTTATGGATAAGAGCTTCTCCTAATTCTTTATTTCAGAACTAATCCTTGCTCCTTCCTCTGGTCAATGGCGGAACGGGAAATTGCTCTGAAATGTCGCGATAAAGAATAAAAAAGAACCTGTTATCCATAAAACGTAACACATATTTCTGGTCGTCCTACTTCTGAAAGACTTTCAAGTACTTAACTCACAACTAACCAAGAAAAATATACATGGCCGAAAATCTGAAACACAATTTTTAAATATGTTTTTATTGTTCCCAAGGATACATAATTAAGTTACCAGTTCACATTTTACAGTTTGGTAGATAGAGTTCTAAAGTACACAAAAATTAACATTTTCCCATAAAAATTGACCGAATATAGAGTCAAATTTCCTTGTTAAGTTGGGAATATAGATCTCCACTTTCTGTAATGCCCTTGGACACTATTATTTTTTATCACAATGAACTTTTCTATATTTGAAAATTTCTCTCAAAATAAACATGAACTTTTGTTTTTGGAGTGTATTGGTTAATCCCACATGGATGGATATATTTATGGTAGTAAGGATAATATGGTTTAATAATCAGTCTGTGTATAATGTTCCAAACCAAACAAGATATTTTGTTATTTTAAGTGTATTCTCACTATCATCATTCATCCAGACATCAAGTTCATTCCAGAATGTTTGTGTTAATCAACATTCCCAATAAACATTACAACTATTCTCATTCAGCTCATGTCAGCAAGTTTCATTATAAATAGTACATTTGTAATACAGATAAAACCGTATTAAAAACTTGTACTGGAAATCAAGTAGTTCAAACCATGATAAAAATCTGATTCCAATCAAAAGTAACATTACCAAAAGCTTCTTGTCATTTGAGATACATTTTAGGTCAACCTAGATCGGAAATCAAGGCGTCATACAAAATTCTAGCCCCTTTGCATGATTTCAATAAATGCCAATGACACCCAGTTATGAGCAAATCAAAAACTGGGATATTTCTAGAGTGTCTAATAGTATGTTTCCAAGAATCAGGAAGTATATTCAAGACATGCAAATAGTTCAGGTATGTCCCTTTAATGTCACAAATTTCCTTAGACCTGTCAAATGACAAAAAAACGGTATTGTTACATAGGCCCTGATTGTAAGAATGCCTTTGTTTGCCCAGTGTTTATTGTAATATGTTGGGTTTTTTGAAATTATGGTTAAATCATAGTGGTTGGGCTAGGATTTCGCAAATATTACTCGAACTTACATGACCCTTTTTACAAGACTTGTTCCAAGCTTTCAAAACATGGAACACAAATTTAACGAGGGGTATGTACTTGTACAAGCAAGTTATAAACCTCTCCTGGAATCTTGCGGATAGCGAACCCATCTGATCAGTTGGTCAATGTTGGTATAAGCTACTGTGCTTTTAATCATTATATATGTTTATCTATGCATCATTTCTCGATATAGTAGTCATTATGTCTCACTGTTAGGCCTTGTGTTAAGTCTTAAGCTTTCCACAAAAGGACTTTTAAGATGGGCAGTCACACGAGACCTACAATGTACACACACAACGTATAACACACACTGACCGTGTGTGTCATCGCTGTAGTAATTGGGTGACGTAACGGTCATTCTCCCCCGCACGTCACGCATCACGACTAACTGACAACTGAAGCAGCCAATCAGCGATCTCGGAAGCACATTACGTCAACAAAGCCCTCCTCTATAAACACGGCGTCTGTCAACTCTCATTGAGAAAACACCCTGGACAATCTCAGTGAGCACATTAACTGGCCCAGAGTGTGTCTATACACGATACACCCGCTGTACTAACAGATCGGCCTGCTGGGAAAACACAATACATAGTCTGTTCCTTTTCCTCTATACCGGGTTCATGAGAAAGTTTTCACTTGAGTGGACGACACTTGACTGGTTGATTCTCCGAGTGTGTCTTGCCGATTTATCAGTGAAAGACTATTGGATTGTGACAGTAGTTCTAAGCTTGTGAGGAGGAGCTGTAGCAACACTGATCAACTGACTGGATCTGACAGTACTAGAGCTGACTGCTGGCATACTGGGAGACCCCAGCAGAGAAGATATCTTCCGGAGAAAGACGTACGAAGAGATGTGGATACTGATAAATAATTATCTCTGATTGGACAACACGTCGCTGTCACGTTGATAAATATTAGGAAGCGTGTAAAGGAGAGCCAAGTATCCTGATACTTAGTCGGGATTAGATTAACTGATTGGGGGAATACGACACGTTGCCTCTGCAAGACTTGTGGATTAACTTTTGTAGACGTTACTCTGACCACTCGACTTGAACTATGAGGAGTGTCGTCGGCAGTGTAGAAGAGGGCGTCAGTGCCACCATTTTCGACAACAACCACATCAGCAGCAAGCCCATGGCAAGTGTCGTCTGCGACGAGCACGTGCCGAACGTGAAGGATGTGCAGGCAGGTGATAGCGTGAGTCTGCCCACAAGGTATAAGAAGAAGCTGCAACAGAGAGGGAAAGAAACTGGCGAGGATGAGGGGAAAGATCTGGAGACTCGAGAGAAAGACCTTGGGGTGGCTCTGAAGTGGATCAGACAGGAAATAGTAAGTGCCATTTACTTTCAAATTATCTGAATGTTTGTTATCAACAGTATGGTATCCTTGTGGATAAATCGCCTTCTCATCAGGGTTCAAGTCATAGCCACGTATGAAACCCATTTTTTGTTTTTTCCGCGTCATGGTGTGGCTGGTATATTGAAAAAACGGCATTAAACTGCATTCACTTAACGCCCACTCTAGACACGACCATGTAACACTTCTACCCATAACACCTTCCTTGTTTTTAAAGTCATAATAACTGCATATAATGTTATCTATGTATTGATCATATCTGAAGTAGAAGATAAATTGACAAATATCTGCACTTATGGTTGGGGTTAAAATATAAAGCACGGATTACGAGCGATAAACTTTCCAGAGCTATTATTTTGCAACACACTCTCATTCACGAACAATCCCTACACACATAAAACACGAGACCGATCTTATCTCGTGATTTTGAAATCCCAAGTGAAACACGTTTCTATACTGGTATATAATTGGGAGTCGGTATACGTTGAAACAGTCATTGAAACTTGAATTAGACGTACTAGTTGACACAGGCTATATATCACCTTGTTATCGGTGTGACATTAACTCCAGAGGTATGTCCCACCCTATGACATAACGCTGTGGTCGCGCGCACTGCCTACTCTACACGTGTTGGTTTGGGAGGGGTTATCATGCTCAAACGTGCAGGGCGTTGCTATGATTATTGAAACGGCTACTTGAAAATGTACAAGACAATCCCATGTTTCTATTTATAGACAAAGGTATAATTACCCGTTAAGTAATGACGTTGGTTTTACTGTTACACTACAACGCATGTGATGGCAGGGAACAACCTTTGATATTTGGAGGCGAGGGCGAAGACATTTGTAAAAGTATCTTATCATTCCCCCTTCTCCATCACAGACGCACAAAGGCCCAAAATTGTACTCAGACTTTACAATAGAAGAACTCTGTTAAAAGGGCATGTTCTGATTATGAAGTCAAGGCGTTTTTAAGGATGTCAAACTTATTTATTGTGATGGGCACGAAGTGCATGAACATTCACACTCCTTCCTCAGGTGAATGTTGTAAACGGAAAATTATTTTTTCTCTAGTAGAGATCTCAGTCACCTCCACCCATTTACCCTCAACCCTTAAGTTAATTAACTGCGTGTCCCAGGCAGACATGTGTCTGACAAAACATTCGTTCATGTCTTCCTCTGAGTAAAACAAGAGATAGTTGTCTAAAAAGTATACTGAAAACCATACACGAGTGAGTTACATTGTATGGACCATATTACAACCATATGGGAAACGACAGTATTTCCTTTCATAAGCACGGGAAGTAGTCCAACTCACTAACACTTACGGCAATTACACCCAGTTAGCAGAAAACCACTGGATCTCTTATGAGCGCCAAGGCCTGGATTTTCGAAGCTCTCTTATCGCTAAGATGGTCGTAAGTGCCATACATTAACATTGACGTTACGACTATCTTAGCGCTAAGAACTCTTCGAAACTGTGGGCCTGGTCTGGAGGACTGTAGACAAACAAGCGCCTGGTTATTAAGGGGAAATACGGTGTTCATATAAGACACAATTTTATGAAATAACACTCATACTTTGCTAAAGTATCCACTCACCTAATTGTAAACAGGTTGTAATATAATATAGAACAATATTTTATAGATATCAGTTTCTTTATTTCATGAGTGCGACGTTATTCTATATTGTACGTCACAGCTTCTAAAATACCACTCAAACAAGATTGTAATATTATATTCATATCAAATGTATTTCTAAACCTGCCTATCAACATTCCTTCATAACGCATTTGATGGCACTCAATGTCCACAGATCAATAGTGTACTATAAAACATTCTATATCTGCATGGGATCGTGGCTTTCGGAAATACCTTATCCAAACATACGCTCAAATGTCATATTCAGTGACTGTTGACTGAAAATTTCAGCTATGCATGTCATTATGCTAAGCAAATCCAATATTTCACAACTACAACATGACGCTTACGACACGCGATCAAGAGATAAATACACACAATTAAGTACTACTACTCTCAAGTGCCGGACAACGAATACTGACGTCTGAAGAATGCATGTCATGAGACATTACGTCACGTGGTCGTACAATGTGGTACCATCGTGGAGTAACAGCCATGTAACGCTTGGGGATATTAATTCTATTTAGGTTAAATACCCTACTTTACCTGACAATGTTTAGTCAGAGGTAGTTCATTTTAACAGGTGCGCGGCAGACTTAATGGGGTTTCTAATAGCCCGCGGTCCGCTTGAAGTGACCGTAGGTAACTGTTGTTGTGGTCGATGTAATGTTACCCCAATATTGGTAACATGAAGCGCAGGCCATTGACACTGACTGACAAGAGGTCCCGGCCGTGCGGGTCGCCAAGTACATATTCAGCATTATGCTTTTGTGTTCGTTTCGTTAAACTTAAGCCTCGAGGCATGGCTATGAGTGCACGCGGTTTCAACTGCGTTGATAAGACCTCGCACAGGTGGTCGGGGTGTATTTTAGGCCAAAATATGTAATGGATACTGTAATTGATATATGCACATGTTAATATACTAGTATTCGATGTTAAGTAGTTCAAATATCTTGAACGGTGGGGTAGCCTTGTGGTTAAGGCGTTCGCTCGTCACGCTGAAGACCCGGGTTCGTTTTCGCTCATGGGCACGTTGTGTGAAGTCCATATCTGGTGTCCCACGACGTGATATCGCTGGACTAAAGCGGCGTGTAAGCATACTCGCCCACTCAAATGTCTTGCTTTGGACAAATCTCGTGTCTTCCAGTATCGGTTCACTTTATATATTAAAGGAAATTATTGTTTATCAGCGCCAACTTGTCTGTACCACACAGACCCTATCACGAGCAAACCAGAGGTTGATATCATGAAGTCCATGCCGTCGGTGATACACCTTCACTTGAGTCACAGATAAATCGATTCATTTAATCGACCCTCTCGAAAAGTGTAGTTACTAGGGACCAGTCAATCATGCACGGGAAACCAGACGGGACCCAGTTCAAAGAAACAAGTGTACGTGAATCATGGCCTTGGTATGAAGGTCAGAGGCCCAATTCCCGGCCTTGTTATACCCAGCTACGTTGACAATGATGCGTGTTGCCGTGTCTAATGCTCAATGCTAAGGAATAAAGTAACGGCAGATCAGCAGATAGTCAATAAAATCTGTCTTAGCGTCTGGACTAGCACATGCAGCCGCACTCGCAGACGCACATACGTGTATACAATTTATGACCTTTACACTACTGTTTAATTATTCGGCATGGGACTACAATAGTAAACACAACTTTTAGTTTGAAGAAACGGCATAAATTCAAGTGCACATTTATGAAACATTTTCCTCAAAGGCATTTGCTGTCTGTCAAGTAAGCTAGTTTTTGTAAACAAAATAGCATTTGCAGGGTGAAATATGATTAGACAGAAGGATGGAAGGCTATGTTGCGATTGTAATCTGTTTGTTTAGAGAAACTCACCGTTGCTTTCGTTCTAAACAGAACTTGTTTTTCTCATCTATGAAAAAACTCAATGTATATTGATGTGCAAAGCGTTTTGTTTGGAAACCAAAATTGTTAAAGCATCCTTGTGGAAAATGCAGGGTCGTATGAATGTCATCACCAGATACTTGAGTGAGTTCAGTTTTACGCCTCTTTTAGCAATGTTCCAGCAATATCACGGGAGAACACAAAAAACTGGGCTTCTATCCATGCCAGCAGTGGAACCGGGATTTTGGCACGACTAGCGAACGTATTTACCCCAGACCTACCCACCGTCCCTTACAAAATAAGAGGTGCGAGCAAAACACTACCACACGTATGCTGTAACCCCGTAATAAGATTTGTTCGAAGGTTTCCATAAGAAAACTGATCGAGAACCGTCGTTCCCGTCGTTCCCGTAGGTGGAAGCAGGACTCACAATGACCTCTGGTATGTTGTATTGCACTACAGATAGTGGCCTCGTACTGTTCGAGAAAGGTTCACTGTAGGCATGTACATGGCGTGAGTAGATATCGTTTTTGTCATTGCACAAGCTGCAGTTGTAAAACAAATATTGATAGTGGAGTTGTGGGGAAATTCATCTCCATGTAGATGACGGATCAGATGCTAAATGCCCAGCAAGCACCAAAAACAAATATCGCGTGCACTTGCCAGAGCATGTAGAACTGGATATTTCAGAAAGCGCGTATCAGATTAATGGTATTTGTTGTAAACGTGACTGTTGTCGTGAACAGCCGAATATCGATATCTAAATTTGTCTCTAATGCTAGAGACAATGTTTCCACGAGCTATAAGTAGAACAGAGGCTAAACCTAAGCCTAACATAATTATATTTTTCCCGCGTAATATTGTGTAATTGACACATCTCATAATCACGTTAAAAAGGTGGCAATATTTGGGGAACTTGACGAACGGAAGTCTAATGTTTCTGAAAAATGATTTGAGGTCCTTCCAATGCTTTCAAACTGTTTTGATAAAGCCTTCAACAGTTAACAACAGCACGAAGTTCCAAGATCAACAGGAAGAATTTGTCCTGGTTGTATTTGACGAGGGAGGAGACGACGACTGGGACGGGGCTGGGACGGGGAAGCGTGTGACGAGGTATTGCGACTTGTCTTCACGAGAACATGGCGTAATTCAATTAACCTCGTCCCAAAACATTGTGACTTATTGCCTCTGCCAACAAGTCGAAGGATTATGATTGCAGAACGAATGTCCCCACGCCCAAACCGTGTCCCCCTCTACCCCTACCCCCCTTACAGACCCCACCCTTGTATCAATAGGATGTAGTCGTCGGTCGGAGCAACCCCAGCGATGTTTTTTCTCAAGGGTTTTAATGCAGAGGGATGGCTAAGGAAAGCGATGCTCAAACATATTTGCTGACTTAGGCGGGAATGACGGATTCTCGAAATCCCCCTCCTCGAAGCATGAAGATCACGGCCAGTTGGACGTCACGTGGTGAAGCACGGACGGATTAACAGATTATCCTTGTGTTTGTTTGGCCAACAAGAGACTCAGAAGCTTAATTGACCCAGGGAAGTAAGCAGGAGGCGAGAATGGAGGCTCGGGACAGATATAGAACTAGACAAATACTTGGGATAAATACACACGACGAGCATGTATTTGGGAAGTATGTATGTCTTCACATCTACATCCAAGTGTCTGTATACAGAGGAGGCTGATAATTACTGCAAACAGCTCTAACCACAGAACTGTAAGGCTTAGCATGAAAGAGTGATATATAGCAAGACACTGTGACAAATAGTGATACCTAACAACGCATTGCTGAAATAGTTATATATATAGCAATTCATAGCTAGAGCAGCGAAACATTGCATCACACAGCAAGGTCTCGCAATAGTAAGCTGAATACAGCACGACGTGGCAAGAAATAGTAAGACACAGGATATGGTTGCTAGTTGTCACGGTAATATTCCGGGTATATCGCGGCTTTTTGTAAATAATCGAGTCCAAACGAGACAGTGCGATGATCAACATCATGAGCATTGATCTACGCAATTGGGTGAGTGAGTGAGTTTTAGTTTTACACCGCACTCAGCAATATTCCAGCTATATGGCGGCGGTCTGTAAATAATCGAGTCTGGACCAGACAATCCAGTGATCAACAACATGAGCATCGATCTGCGTAATTGGGAACCGGTGACATGTGTCAACCAAGTCAGCGAGCCTGACCACCCGATCCCGTTAGTCGCCTCTTACGACAAGCATAGTCGCCTTTTATGGCAAGCATGGGTTGCTGAAGGCCTATTCTACCCCGGGACCTTCGCGGGTTCTACGCAATTGGGATACGATGACGTGTGTCAACCACATCAGCGTGTCTGACCACCCGATCCCAAAGGCGGAAGACGTAGCACAACATTAATTTGTGTCAGAAGACCATAGGACCCGTGCTGTCAGGTCATCCGTGCTTGTGTAGCAGGAGGCGACTAAATATCAGATTGGCCCCGTAACTTTGCTGAATGGGGGTTGCAATAACACAGCACCAGTGTCGTTGCTATTTTTTCAGCCACTATTTTGCTGGTCCACCCGTGATCATTCACTTCCGTGAAAGAACAATTCTGTTAATAAACACAGCATCCAGCGCCATTCACTCTAACTGAGGCATTCCAGCAGGTTGTTCCTCCATGAAGTTTGCTTAATCACTGATTCTCTCAGACATTGGCATATTATCATCTCGCATTGTTTTCTGTCCCTCATCCATTTAGTGTCACTCTCCCTCTCCCTAAGTACCTATTAATTATAACGCTACTGCCAGGGTATTAATATTACGATGTATATAATTATCATCTAAGTCTTGTAACGTGACATTTCTGGTTACACAGTTGAAGCTGTCAAAACCTGCATCTGTCCAGTCAGGCAAATTGACAACACCGACACAAATTCTCAGACCCATCTGCGGCCTGCACATTCATTATCAGCTCTACAATCCGGCACATTGTCTAAACCAGATTATTTCTTCAGTCCCAATGAGTGCCGGTTATGACAGCTTCCACTGTACTCATCCGTGAGACGAACTAAGAAAATTAATGTTAATCCTCACAGATACATGTATACACGTATGTATATATGACCTCTCTCTAAAATTCATTGTCTGACAACTAATCCATATATGGATTTGGCACAACACTGAGTTAAAATTGTTTTGCTTTAAACATGAATTGCATAAAACAACGTTCATAAAATTCATCGCAATATACATAACGGGTTAGTCTGTAGAGCTAGGCACGTATTGTAAATGCCGCTTTAGTCTTGTATAAAACTGGGCCGTTCTTCCCAGGGATAACAAACACAGCTATATGTGCACCCTTGCCTGTTGGACACGAACACATATTCGGACTGCTCGCCACTTCCTGTTAGGATTTTTGAGAACTGCTTTAAGTTGTCAAGGAAGCAGTATTTCTGTTTGTCTGTACACCACCTGCATCAAGGCAATCACACCGGGTACACTTTCGACAAGTCAATATTTAGCTGCGCAAGTGTTGATGTTGATCACGAGAGATGGACAAACTTCCTGTGTCACCTGATGCAACCCGCTGCAGCCCGGCCCAGTCGTGGGATCACAGCGTGTATTTTCACAAAGTCTCCTGGATCAACGCCGCTTACACTCTCGGCAGTTATGTTTGATAATATTAACATGGAATTCCTCTAACCTTCACCTATCTCCCACCAGTGGGTTGACAATGGTGTTATCGCTGCTTCAGTTTGACATTGACTTGTATAAGCGAAACTGTCAGTGTTTTAGTCGTTTGGGTGGTTTGCCTGAAGGTATTCAGGTAAAGAATGTACAGTTTTTTTCAACGCCCACAACATACCACTGATCGGACATACATCCAGTCTGAGGTTATACAAACTGTATCAACCCTACTGCCTTATTTCACCACAGTTCTTGCCTTTTGTATTCAACAATTAACATCAGCTTATATTTACCCTTACATTTCTGTTAGAACACAATTAGTACAAACCTGTATCAAAACGTCGCGGTCGAGAATTACAAAAGTTATCAATTATCCATAGTTGCTCTATCTGACTTCCAACTTCTACAAATGCCACTCAAAGAAGTATTTCTCTGTTTATCAAAGTAATATTAATCGTTCTCTCTTCGTCTTGTTTGTTCACGAGGTATTAATCAGGTGAACCTGCAACACCATCTCGCTCTCCGACAACATATAGTTCATGCTCTGATACAAACGGGAAACTGTTCAAAACAGGCCTGTTCTTGAACAAGTCTCTCTGTAGTTTGATGGCGCTTTATTGTGCTTGTATGCGAGGCAGAACACGTTTTGTAGAAGTTCTGTAATCCCTCTTGAATGTGTGGTTTCATGGAATAGTCACATCCCGCGTGTACACACACACCGTCGAAGATGCTTAGTCTGTGATATTTTGATATTATATTTTGGCAAGTGTAACTACCACCCCTCTTAAAAGTATTTTGCTGCCAGTTAACTGCGGATGCTCATCTAGGGAATACGACCGAAGTAGAACCATGTTGTTAAGAGGGTTTTTTCCCCATCGCTCGACAGCGTGTATTGAAGTAACAATGATTTGCCTGGTCGAGTTTCGTCTATAAAATATAACTCATAAATATATCTCATTGTAAAGATAGTAATGTTATACAGTTCGAGTAAATAACCATTTTACACGCAATACTATATATTCAGTACCACACCATCTGTAACATTTTCCTTCTTTCCCCACAGCTGCAGATGAAGGAGCAGGACAAATCTCTCCTCAAACAGTTCATCGAGCTACGGGCGAACATCCTCCAGCTGCGATGCATGTACGAGTACCACTCCTCCAACTCCGACGTCAGCAGCCTCGACGGCAGCACCGCATCCCTCAACGACGCACACAAGCGTCGACACAAGTCGCCCCGGTGCGACAGTGACTTCACCTCGCGAACAAAGTCCCTCCTGTCTCTGCAAGGTTCCCCAAGGTGTACTCGCATCAAGTGGAGGAGCGACGAGTACATCTGAATACGACAGATCGAGCATTTCATGTTTCACTTGAGATGTGATGGTTGATGGGTGTAGACGCACACCAGCATGGGCATCACGCTGTTTGTGGATGCTGTCGTGGGACAGCAGCAGGTGCTGGGACAATTGCAGCCTCCCATCAAATGACTCCTGAATACAACCTTATAGATCAGAGAGTCGCCTGTTGCTGAAGTTCAGGAACGTACGCTGCTGAATGTTCCTCCAGGGAAAAGTCCCATGGGACTGTGCATGTTAAAAACCCCTAGTTCAGATCTCATTGGTTAATTTTTCTATGTCTTTTATCAGTTTTAATGAGTACGTTCTGCAGTGTCGTGATGGAAACATCAGTTTTTGTCAATAAACTGTAACACTGTTAGTAGCGTAACAGTTGCCAAAGATCTGAGGATGCATGTCGGTGAAATGTTCCACGTACGAGACATTCAAAGACTCGCTGATTTTCCCTGATGACGATGTTATCCTTAACAGCGACCTAAGTGTGACTATCGTGCAAGGGTAACTAACATCCAAGGGTAGCCAACGAGTCCAGAGACGTTTGAGTATGACTTGCGTCTGCACAGCTGTCAAGACATTCCAAGATATTTAAGATGCAGTAGCCTGACAGGGCTTTTCCAACATAGTGGTGCATCTTGATCTCCCCCAGGACTTCGTTGTGAAGATGACGTTATGAATTCCGGACGTGTGTGAGTGAACTTCGTATTGACAGTGTTTGTTATGTTGCCGATGGTGCTATGCTAGTTTCATGTTAGCAAATACAAAGTTTATTCAATAAATTATTGCCCTTATTTCATATTGTCTCATTGGTTATATTTTCCCCCGACACGATGAGTTTGTAAACATATCTGGGAAGACGCGAGGGCGACGCAATTGTTCAAGGTCTCACCCTAACTCAGAGTTGGAGGAATGTTTTACAAATATTGTCCAATACTGTGGGGACTCACGTTTAATATTTCTAAGGAATCTCAAGTTATGTCTAGTCCTATTCATAAAGCTTCTGATATTTTGATAATGCTATGACTTCTCCTATACTAGAAGACTTTGACATTTTGACATCACAAGCCAAGCCAAGGGTATTTCTACCTTAACCCACGCGAGAAGTAGCTGCCATTTTGGAAATGCCATGCGTTGTTCCACACATGAAGACCCTGGTTTTCAATAAAGTTATGATTTGTCCAGAACATGAAGACACTGGTCTTTTGACTACGTTATGCTTTGGTCCTTACACAAAGACAGAACCTCTTATACTACCATACCTTGTTCCACACATAGGCACTCACCTGTTCATCGAATCTTACCCATAATGTTGTCATGTACATTCGCCACAGCTACAGCTGGAATGTTGCTGAGTGCGGCGTTAAACAACAGACCAACAAATCTTACGAGAGGGAGCGCCAGCTTTCTCCATCGCCTCAGCCCCTGAAGTGACAGAGCTCCTGCCTATCGAGAGGAATGCCACTGGTTTGATATAGGGTGGCATCAAGACATTGTGATATGTCATACTAATTGTTATCATACTTCACGTTCGAAACATGGCAATGACCAGTTGTCTAAGACCAATGCGCACACGCGCGCACGCAGGCACTCAGATACATTACTGTCACTTTTACGGTTAAAACGAGCGGGTTTATAACGTTATAATCTTCAACATCGCATTTACCAATGCATGGAATATGGAGTTGAGGACCAAGTAAACCCTGATCACCGAAACGCGCCATCGGGGCAAAGAGACACGCATTCTGCTCGGTTCATCTCATGATTGTATACTCGGTCTAGTTATAATTACGAGTAATGTGTAACATGAGAATCGTAACAATGAGGTTTGTCAAAATATACAAGCTAATGGAAATTCTCCGAACAGCGAAAACTGCCTGTTTTAAAGCAATTTTTGAGGAAGGAGTGCAGTTCAAGCCTCTATGGTGCACGGAGTTCTCTCCCTTTTCAAGATCACTAACGCACATCTGAAACCTACATATGGCTATTTGTAGGCCATCATGTGGAAGTTTTATTTTCAGAATGAAAGTGTCAAAGTATTGCTAGAATCAGTTTTAGTTAGGTTCATGTACTGGTATAACGGATGAAAACAGGCTGTTTGTTTTCTGTAGTGAGGAAATATGCTACGGAAAAGGCCCAAAACAATCAATCAAGTTGTTGGTTCCTGCAACTGTGTCTATCTCACCCCCAAAGACTAGTGATTTCTCCATGGATCGTTTACTCCATTTCCGGAAGGAGAAGATTCGAGTGTTATCTCCGTTGATTGTTGAAGCTATGAAATAAGGATTGGAAACCTATGGACACTTTTCACATTCAAATATATACTAGTAACATATTGTAACGAAAAAGACGGGTTATAGTAAATATATATTTATTCATTTAGCACGTGTGATATACACAGCAGGATACCATTATACCTATTCACATTAGAACATTTAAACAATACTAGCTGAAGACAGCCAGTGCAATAAACCCATAACATATAAATACAACACGTATACAATGGATATGATACTGTCGTCATATATTCATATAAAAGGAATTTATTGGAATCGCTATACCCATCCTTACTGTTTTTAAAGTTCTTAGGCTTGTTTTGTGTTGTGTATATGCTATTCCCACAACTGAAAATCATGTAAGAATCCGTTTTCCTAATGGACACGTCTTACAAATGTTGTAAGGAAGTGACATGTTCTCATTTCCTAGGATAAGGGTGATATACGCACTTATTATGGATATGACTCAATGTGGCATCTGAACGAAACGTGCACAACAATACGCTAATGACTCCACCCTCAGTCCACAAGACACTACATGGTTTTCCTGAAAAAAGTGTATTTAAAACTTATAAAAGATATTTCAGTAACATAGAGAAGCTACTCAAATCAAACTGATTATTTTAGTATTCTAACAAATATATTAAAAGATATTAAAGGAATGACAAAAAATGCTCTTTCAGCAAAAGCCATTAATGTATTTGGCCACAAAATGTTATGCACCAGCTGATTTACTTCTGGGTATATGCCTATAGAAAAATCTGCGGACTAGTACTAGTTACATCGGCTGAAGCCAACTGTTGAGTCTTGTATTGTGAATACATATTGAATGCGGCAATGCTAGGTCCCGATTACTTTGTAAACATAATTTAAACAAATGAAAAGTGTCTATTCTGAAGTGCTAGAAACCTTGTTGGCATCAAAGTAGCATGGGGGTTATTCACCTTCACAGAGAGGGAGACTACTTTTGAAAAAATAAACCCATAACATACATGTGCAAAAAATTGTCAAAAAGAGTAAGCGTATGCACGTGGCGAATGGCGGGAACGCCACTGTCTGTGTCTTAATGTGCTAGCATGATAGGTAATCACAGTGTGTGACTGGTTTGATCAATTCTTCCTATACAGTCCCTTGCTACATACAGGCAGACCAGACGAAACTTGAATCAGGTTTACAGGACAATGCTTTTTAAATATTAAAGATAAACAGATTTTCTGCCAGACGTCAATTATGAAAACAAATCAGGGCTCATATTAATACGAAAAATACCGTTGTTTCGAAGATGAGTGAGTGAGTTTAGTTTTACGCCGCACTCAGCAATATTCCAGCTGGCGGCGGTCAGCAAATAATCGAGTATGGACCAGACAATCCAGTGATCAACAGCATGAGCATCGATCTGCGCAATTCGAAACTGATGACATGTGCCAACCAAGTCGCCTTTTATGGCAAGCATGGGTTGCTGAAAGCCTATTCTACCCCGTAGATTCGTTTCGAAGTTGAAGGGTCCCACACAAATACAAATACCTAGAGTTCGACACGACCACAAAATGATGACTAAATATGGAATACCGTGTGACCAAACCTTTTCTTCGAGATAACTGTAGTTTCGACACACGGCAGTTCATTACACTGTAAATGATATTCTATACACAGTGTAAAATGCCTGTGGTTGTCAGTCACACCACGATTCGGTATACACCCAAGTAAACAACTACGAATGAACGGATGATGTACATAGTTCCAAAAAGTAATACCCTACAGTACACGACCTTAACCTCATCTCCTGCCCCCTCGTCCCCGCCTTCCTCCCCCTCGCCCCCGTCCAGCAAACCGCTTCCACCGGGCCACCACCATGGACTGCTGCAGCATGACCCTCCCGAGGGACGTGGACGACCACTCCATGGCCTGGCCGTCAGGGAAGAGCAGTGACTGGAGACTGTCCGCATGTGCGAGGCCCTCATCCCTGGCATCTTCCTCCGAGTGAATGTCCATCCCCCGGGCGATCTGACGGAGGAGGTCATGGTTCCGCTCCATCGTGTTCGACAACTCTTTCAATCTGTGAACAGATTAATAATTTCGTTCTGTGCATTATTTACATCCTCGTTATCTTATATCAGATTGAATTATTGCAAAGGTCTCAACATTTTATCAAGAAGTGTACTTGATATCAATTACTTGCAAAAAGTTAGCATTCCAAAATTTATTGCGTAAACTTTAACTTTTATTCAATGGCCCTTGGACATGATAGATAGTCTGCACCTGAAGCATAAGATTAGTCAGATACAGATATAAAGGAAAAGCCCTGAAACTAAATGTCCCGTTTAGTATCATGTCTGCATTGCCAATTGCCATGAGTACACACCTGAAGCAACTTGAGCATGCAAACCAAGTAAACACCCATTCCTATTACAGGAAGTGGCTTTAAGAATAGTTCTCAGTTCATGAATGGTTTGCGACCAGCAAACGAAACCATTATCTCAAAAACTAACTAAGCCTCCATGTCCCCAATATGAGTGTACCTGTTCTTCTGTTTGTTCAGTTCCGTGTAGACGTACTGGTTGTGCGCTGCGGTTCGACCCTCGTCCATGACGTTAAACTCGTTGTCGTAGGACATAACCTTGGACCACATCTGCAGCGACACAAGCATGGTCATGAGACCTTCCACAGATAACCCCCAACATAAGAAACCACACACCTAACGAACCGTATCTAACAATTACCTCTGCTTATCAACCTGGCTCGCCTATCACATGGTTAGACTATATAATCAGCGAAGTGTATTGAAAGTCCCCGGGATGTCATTTTGATAATTTCTAAACCAAGGTTTTGAAATAATTTCGTCTTGCTATAACTCATCGTGAAATATCACATAATTGGAAACTTCCAATATATTGTGGCGACACCTGGTTTCGAACCTGCAACCCTTTGCTCTCCAGCTGGGCGGGTTTACCCACGTGGCCACGAAGGATAGCTGTGAAATATGAGTTGTCTGTATGAACCACGTGTTCCTCACAAGACGGGTGCTGCGGGCAATACGTGTAATGCACGAGCTTGTCATGAAAATCAGCCAGGTTACGGCCATGTGACATCCACGGACTCGCGATACCGTGTGCACATGGAGACCTCTTATAAAGCACTGGGTCCTACTGATATCGATCGTTGTATATTACTTTAAAAGATATTTTATACAAAAACGGTTGATAAGTTGGAGAAAACACTCCTACTCGAGTTTACAAGAGAAATGTACACTCTGAGAATCGGGACTTCGGGTCCTCTGGATGTTCCCTCCTCACAGAGTTCACAATCTCTTGTAAACCCTCGACGTCGTGGTTTCACCTACACTTAACCCTGACCTGACAACCCTAACCATAGCCTCAACACGTTATGGAACAACGAAGAGCATCATCAAGGTATGGTAAAGAATTCAAATGTGACGTGAATCCTTGAGAATTAACCCTGTGTGTTGTGTAAAATGCGTTTCAAACGAGAAAGAAAAAATGTATTCAATTCAATTGGAAAGCTCGTATCACTAGACCCTCGGATACCAGACAGATATTATCATCTGTCACAATATAATGTTCTTGTTGATGCACCATCCCAATATCACTATATTGTCAAATATATTTGTCAGTTGGCATGTGAATTTCAGGTGCACATTGTAAGGTGCACACTCGGTGTAAGGTGAAGCGTACACGCTGATTACAGATTCCTTGGACTTATTGCAGTACTGACGTTCTGAAGGAAGGTCCTCCGTCTGTTGGGGTACACTCTGTAGGTTTCCTTGTCCAGCTTCACCAGAAGCTCTCTTGGCATCTTCCTCTCGATGTCCGAGTGGAGGTTCACCTGGGGTACAGAAGATGGCATCACAAATGTTGCAGGTGTTGCATATAGTTAAACGCAATATTCATGCTGTGAGAACTCGGTGTCTTATCTTCCATCAAAAAGTGGCAGCACAAAACAAACAAAATGTAATTCGTTATCCATATAGTAATAAACGACCACTGCCATTCATGCAAGCGACTCCCCCCTTTCGTGGGTGAAATATCTGTTGTGTTACCTGCAGTGTCAGTCTCTGCAACCGTGCATTGGTCAATACACTCTGGATGTCCCCTACAGCCAGACCGATCTGAAACATCACCAGACAACATAGTGGCTGCACAGACAAATCGTCACACAAGCAAGACACAACTACCCCTTAACCAGATTCATTGAGCACTTTGTGCGAGATTAGTAAAGGGAGATAACAGCGGAAGGTTTATTGCGACAGGTGGAGGAAAGTAACATGGCGTTTTAGTTCTCAACCTTGTTTGATGGTTCCAATTACAATAAAACCTTCGGTGTTATGCCAGCTTTTTCGTAATTTCCCGTCATTATCTTCACAAACTGTAGGTTAGTGGGAATGTAAAGACATTCACACTACGGGGCCGTTTTAGTTCTCAGGTTTGAGGTTTCATAAATGAAATTGTACCTCTTGCTTGCCATCCCTGCGGATGTTGATGTGTATACTGTGTTTAATTTGGCGTAGGTGTAGTTGCTGCTGGACTTAGACAAATGAGTTGCAGTTATTCCAGTTACAGTTGGTGCAGTGATACCACTACTTTATCTTTTAATTTCCCCTTGATATAGATTTGACCACACTCTTTGCTGTCACGGTGTTATTGTATATGTATATGAATATGAAACCGGAATGAGGTCTTATATCTAATAACACTGGCCAGATTTCCCAGTTCTTGCACGCACGCACGCACGCACGCACGCATATAATAAATATCTTGGGTTGATCACATTAGTAATACTAAGTTACAGACTACGATGATATATTATGGTACATAACCATTTTCAAATTGTTTAAATCCTGGTATAACATAATTGACCCGTGAAGGTCACGGGGTAGAATAGGCCTTCAGCAACCCATGCTTGCCAAAAAACTTATGCCGTTATGCTTGTCGTAAGAGGCGTCTAATGGGATCGGGTGGTCAGTCTTGCTGACTTGGTTGACACATGGGTTCCCAATTGCGCAGATGTTCATGTTTTTGGCCACTGGATTGTCTGGTACAGACTCGATTATCTATCAGACCGCCGCCATGTAGCTGGAATATTGCTGAGTGCGGCGAAAAACTAAACTCACTCATTCATTCATATAAATAATTATTGGTCAATATAATTATCGACAAAACCGATTTAATATCAAATACCTCAGTGTGGAAATAAATAAGCACGAGTGTGATATGTCACACTACTAATTTACATTGTAACGCAAATTCTGAGGTCTGTGCGTGTAACCGGCAGGCAAGACATTCACCCTCTTTTTTCAGTGCCATCACTGATTTTTAGTGATTTATTTCTATAATTTCCAACGCTATTTTGCAATAAAAGTGCAGTAAAACGTGCTTCCAATGGAATTTATGTTACTATTTGTGCTTCTATATTTTTGAACGTTTTGTACTACATATACTTGTAGGCACGTGTAAGTGTACATATACAATATAGACGACAAAAACATCATAATAAACATAAACCTCTTCAATTATTGACGACGCAGTAAGTAGATAAACCTATATGAACGTTTAACACAAAACCTCAGTATTAGTTATGTGAGGCGAAAGGGGGTTAACTCTTTTACAATCAATATTCTTACCAGGAGGTTCATGAGAATGATTGGCATGAAGAGAACGAAGATTGTCATGAAGAATAACGTGCCGTGGGCGTAGTGAAGAGTGACAACGGAGTTGTCGTTGTACGGCTCGTTGTAGGTGTCCATATATTCCATCTCCAACATCATCGTCACCGACCGCAACATCGCCAACCCTGGGGTCGAATACGCCTGCGACTTCTGTGAAAGGACAAAATCTCGTGAATTGTCATGATCACATTTTCATGGTCGTTATAATGAAACCAATCATTGCATTATATCTTCAAACTGCATAAAACGCCCAGTTCACCATATTTGTTCTATATCTAAATTTGATGTTACAAAATTAAAATGCTCTGTTTCTATCAGAGTCAAGCTCTTCATCAGGGCATTTACATGATTCGATCCAGTATGTACATAAAATGTACTCTAAATGTGTGTCTATGCCATGTGTTTTGATGCGCATGGTTATAAATTAATCATTGGAACAAGTCACAGACCCTTCTTTGAATCAGATATCCTTACTATGAAAATCATAATCATGTCACTGCCGTTCTTTAACTATGGATAGTTAACTATTGACTATGAATATTGATCACGGTTATGGATATTGATCACGATTAAGTTGACGTTCACACACCTCGTGAGACATGAGGATGTAGAATGCGAGGCCGAAGGCGATGACGAGTATAGAGAAAACAACGATGACCTGCAGAAGAGTCTTGAGGATCTCCACAAACATCACCACGTAGATCCCGAAGAAGTCGAACCTAGTGGACAATACATTATTCATGCCAGTCAGTATCACTGGTAGCACATGCGAGCCGTCTTTGCAAAGGATTTAACTATTTCCAATTACGATAAATGTTCATTGTAAGCAAAAAGTGGTCTTATGGTGTGGATAACTATATGATGCATTGGGGCAATCTGCTAGCAGTTACCTAATAGGCAAACACCAGGATGTAACTTCAAGAAAAGGAATATGAAGTTCTTTCGAATCACGTCGTGAAGTCTAGACTCCCCTCTAACGAACACCCAAATAATTTCACGACCATAGAGAGACTGTACAAAAAATCACGGAGGACTGAGTGAGTTTAGTTTTACGCCATACTCAGCAATATTCCAGTTATATGAGGAGGTCTGTAAGGTCTGTAGGAGGACAGACAATCCAGTGATCAACTACATGAGCATCGATCTGCTGGGAACCGATTGCATGTGTCAACCAAGTCAGCGAGCCTGCGACCACCCGATCTCGTTAGCCGCCTCTTACGGCAAGCATAACCGCCTTTTCTGGCAAGCATGGGTTGCTGAAGGCCTATTCTACCCAGGACCTTCACGGGTCGGCAAGGAAGAAAGAGAACGAGAGAATTAAGGACCACAAGGCAACTGCACCTCAGCAGAGGAGTTTTACTCATTAATGGAGAAACACAAAGGCACATGGTCAGGGAACGCATTCTGGACGTACCTCTGTAGGAAGACAAGACAGTTGAACCACGCCAGGAACACTGCGAATGCCCCGACTTCCCACTGCCAGTGTGTGGAGTAGTGAGCAAGGAATGGGGACACGAAGATAAGTGTGAGGACGTAGAGCAGCCACTCCAACACGTTCTGACAGTCTGTGAAGTAGCGCCACCTCTGTGAGAAGATCATTGACCACTTTCAGAAACTGACGTGACCCTGTGGTAATGCTGTACAAAGCTACCGAAAGATCCTGCTAATCTTGAACACGTTCTGGATGATCCCAAAACACCAGCATAAATAGCGTGTGCACACGTTTTATTCAAGCATAATGTACAGTGAGTGAGTTTAGTTTTACGCCGCACTCAGCAATATTCCAGCTAATAATCCAGTAAATAATCGAGTCTGTACCAGAGAATCCAGTGATCAACAGCATGAACCTCGATTTGCGCAATTGGGAACGGATGACATGCGTCAACAAAGTCAGCGATCCTGAAACCCGATCCCGTTAATCGCCTCTTACGACAAGCATAGTCGCCTTTTATGGCAAGCATGGGTTGCTCAAGGCCGATTCTACCACGGACCTTCACGGGTCACACGATGTGCAGACTTCCCCTATATAAAAGTGCTTAATGCGCTCAAATCTTATAGAATTCCTGCTGTTGCTTGTCCTGCTGTTGCCTGTCGCAACATACATAAATACGCTGGTTCCAAAGAATAGATATTTTGTGTTTTGCTGTCATCAAAGAACCCATGGTAAGCAGTAAATACCTCCGTTATCATCTGGAAGATCTCCTTGAGTATGTTGAGAGCGGCAAAGACCTCGATGAGCCATAGTAACACGGTGAATACAGGAGAGAACTGGAGTGCAGAAACATAATGTCATCAATTCTCTAGTGCTATTCAGAAATTCTGTTACAGATTTTTCGTCAGTGAAATGAGCACTGAACCATCAGGTTGGGCGAACAAACTACCTCCACCATGAACCCCGGAGTCTGAAATGTCCATTTGCATTTTGGGTCGGACGACATTGCAATTGTATATTCAGGAGTATTGTTTACGGATTCTTTGTTAATGAAACAGAAAACTCCCTGAGTGTAATCTACCTTTCAACATGAAGATGGCCAAATGCATCCTGGGGTACTTGTGTAGGTTTTGTAATTGTATGGTCATGATATTCCCGAAATCGGAGACTTAACCCACACGGTATGGCTTTGGTCTTACAAAATCTTAAACTTCAGATCAAAACAGAAGCTAGAGGAAATATTATTGATCTTATGTTTAAGGTCACTGTTGAACGTACATAGTGTCCGCCAAGATGGTTGCCGTGCAGAACCTTGATGGTTGCGTTGTCGACTTTACCCTCGTCAAAGTGGTCCATGGAGTCGTGGCTCACGACGAAGGTGGTGAGAAAAGCGAGGAAGGTGAGGTAGATCAGGAGGTAGACGGA
The DNA here is from genome assembly GCF_037392515.1 of Haliotis asinina. Lineage (NCBI taxonomy): Eukaryota > Metazoa > Mollusca > Gastropoda > Lepetellida > Haliotidae > Haliotis > Haliotis asinina. Next base: position 37,539,011 of record NC_090286.1, read on the forward strand.
ACAGTACCATCGGCCATAGTAGTTCCTGCAACACACAATGCAGAAAACTGCCAACGGGAAGTTGTATCTGGAAAGGTACCGGAAATCGACCCAGTGCGTTCTAGTCATGACCAAAATATATGTGTATGGGAACAAGGGGAAGTATTTCTACAACCAATAAAGCTGATGATTTGAATGCACACTAATAATACACCATTAAAAAGTAGGGGATATTGGATTTACAAAATTGATAAAATGGATTGAGGAATTTCCGAATTTTTATCAGTGGGTATGGATGGATGTTTTCCTTTAATACGTTGAATACGTAATGAATATATCGCAAACACACTTTAGTGTCGCGAGCACAGTTATCTTGACCCTACCACTTCATCCTGAGGAAGTTGACGCACACAGGGTGGGAGAGACACTCGACCCTGCCGGTCTTTACCATCATCTGTATAAAGAAGCAACAGAATAACTGTGTTATGACACAACGATAGCTAATGTTTAATCAGATAATAATAAGTAATAAGGTATATGCATGAATGTTTTACTTCCAATAGAGGCCATACCGGTACTAATGTTTGTTATGGGAATGTGTTGCAGGGTGGAGATGAGAGAGGAAGACCCGAAGTGACGAACTGAAAAACCATAGAAACAATAATCTGTAACAATCCAGCTTCAACCCATAAACATAGGTTCCCTGGTGTGCCCAAGGGACGTAACTCCTCGCAGAGATTCACGGGAACAGCACAACTGGGCCACCCATACCCACATGAAATATAATTTGACTGGTTTATAAAAATGCAGCATGCCCTGATGACCACAGACGGAACGGGTTACATGTAACGAGCACAAGTAGTTAACCTCGCCGCAGAAAATTCGCCATTCAAGGGGACTCAGGCTGAGATACTGACGTTTAGTTCTGGCATTGGCTGGAGGGGGGCTCCACCTTGGGTCTTGTCAAGGAGGGGCTTCATAGCAGAGCGCAGGTACTTGAAGTTGAAGTCTATCTGTAAACATAATTACATTGGTATAGGTGGTGTACCTGACCCTCTATACAAAGGAAACAGAATTATAAACTTTAACGTTATAAAGCATTGAACAACAGGGAAAGGTATATGTATATAGCTTTTCTTTATTATAAGCGACGTATCAAGCACGTGAGTGAGTGTAACTTTCCCTGGTGTTCACCACACCACTCAAAGAAGCTACTTTAAAGTATTACTAGTCAAAATGTGTAGTGTAGATGTAAAGGTCCGCTTTATAATGATAACACAATCAAATAATGAAACAATCAAATGGTGGATTCATCACTACGGGTGGCGACCATCGCCGTAGTGACTGTAGCCTAGTGGTTAAGGCGTTCGTTAGGGTTCGAATGTATGAAGCCCATTTCTTGTATTCCCTGACGTAATATTGCTGGAATATTGCCGGAATATTGCTAAAATCGACGTAAAACTAAACCCAGTCACTCACTCACCCGTAGAGACTGACTTGTGTATATGCATGCACCTTCTGTCTTACGGCAACTAAAATATCCGTAGATTCCTATGTTTATCTCTGAACTGTGTCAATGGTGTAAGAGTAATGAGAAACGTAATTCACAGCAGGCCTATTTAAAATAGTCACTATTAGTTATCACAGAGTACATCAACCACTTTAGACCTAAGACCCTGGTTCGCTTCCCCACATGGGTACAACGTGTAAAGCCCCCGCCGTGATGTTGCTGGAATATTGCTCAAAGCGGTGTGAGACCATACTCACTCACTCATTCAAATGAAGAATCCTCAAATAGTCCTCCTCCATGCATTGTCCTTCTGCATGATGTTGAGTATCACTTGCTTGATAACCGTGTTAGCTTGTACACCGAAGCACCGCATTCGTTCAATGAAGAAGTTGTCTATCCATAACAAACTGTTCATCTTCATTATAACAGATTTTAAGGTGACTATGCTTGTCGTAAGAGGCGACTAACGGGATCGGGTGGTCAGGCTCGCTGACTTGGTTGACACATGTCATCGGTTCCCCATTGCGCAGATCGATGCTCATGTTGTTGATCACTGGATTGTCTGGTCCAGACTCGATTATTTACAGACCGTCGCCATATAGCTGGAATATTGCTAAGTGCGACGTAAAACTAAACTCACTCACTATAACAGATTTTAAATGAAGCAGACTTTAAAAATATTACTCAGACACTCACGAAATAGTTCCTACTCCTCGGGTCCAGGCTTGACAGTGCCTGACAGCGCTCTAACACAACCTGCATAGAAATATATTGGATATATAAACATCGTATCCGGTGCAAATTGACCACAGGTGTTTGGAGTGTCTCTCCGAGATTTATCACAAATTATCGCTCTTCTGTTGCATAATATGAACGAAACGAAGAGAGGGTCCGTTTACTTTACACCAAAACGCTTCCTGGAGAGTAAAACGTAGGGGGGTCCTTACAGATAAACAACGACCACATGAGATACGACTAATATAAACACATAAGTCAGTATTTACAGCTTCTTTAAGGATGCTAATAACATTTACAAGCTTCAGAAGTTATTACCTGTTATTACTGGCGTCTCATCAAATATAATCTCGCCAACCTGCACAAGTCCAATTTATGAACATTTATTTCCAAGTTTCGGGTTTTTTAGTTTTAACACTCTACAAAGGAAATGTGCCACATGTATAAATGACGGTCATTATCTGCTCCTTTCGCCCTATTACCGATTTCCATGTCACGCTGACATTTCGTTGGAATGTCGGCTTTCGGTCCAGCTTCAACTAAGGGAAATAACTCACTACCTTCTCCCAGATAGCATCATCCAAATCATGTCGTCATCAGATTGAGTATGTTTTTTGCGGTGAAATAAACCATTTATTTATCATGTAGTTGTAATATTTGCTCATATATGTGAGTCTGATTACTGACATATATGTGTGTGCATGTGATACATTATATATTCACCCACCATGCAGACTTCGGGCAGCTGTCGTATGAGTCCCACCATTGGACACCCATACAGGGGTGACGTCAGATCCATCGCTTCCTGCCACCTGCAAAGGTCGCATGGTATCGGTGTTAGAAACAATACGGAAACCGAAGTAAACAGTTTAACAATAACGAGATACATGTCGGGATTTTAGAATAATACTTAGTTAGCTCATGACATTGCACCGATACATGTTTCTGTTGGACACCCATACAGGGGTGACGTCAGATCCATCGCTTCCTGCCACCTGCAACGGTCGCATGGTATCGGTGTTAGGAAACAATGCGGCTAACGAAGTAAACAGTTCAACAACAACGAGATACATGTCGGGATTTTGGAATAATACTTAGTTAGCTCATGACATTGCACCGATACATGTCTCTGTTCCCACGGGAATCGAAGCGAACGCTTTAACCACTAGGCTACCCCACCGCCTCTAAAATGATAAGAAGGTGAAAGACTGTTCTGTCTTCAAGGGTGGATACAGCTTTTTGGGAAAGGGGAAGATGCAGATATTTCAGGGGGTGGAGGGTCTAGTTCACTCGGTTTTAAGAGAGCTTCAATGGTCATTTAATACCCTTTCGGGACAATAGGGATCCGCCAATTATACTTTGTGAAACTGATAAAACAATTGGTTTGTTTCTTTACAGAATAATATTTCTACTTCAAAGACAAAGTTGTTATATCCTTTGATATATACATGAAAATGACAAAACAAGCGTTTTTATCTCAATGATATAATCGTAATGCCTACTTCCTTCTTCCGTATAAAGAATATCACAACCTCTGAAATGTTTATCAATTTTGGCAAAAGACTGGTTATGTCTTACTTCCTCGACCTTGAGTTCTACTTCCTACAAATTATTGTTGAATCCTTTGAAACATACATGAAATTGATGAAGACAGTCCCTCAGTACGGGACATCATACAGTCCGGTTACTACCACCACGCCCTGCACAGCGTGAGTGATCTAGCTTTCGTAGGCAAAGTCACGTTGGCAAATACCAGTCAGAGTCACGTGACTTCCTGTTCATTTGTGTGATTCGATAGATGGGCTCTTTGAATTTGCTTGCATTTCAAAATAGAATGAAATATGGCCACATAATGCATAAACCCGTGTCCTGCAATTAGTTCACCTGAAATTGTTTGAACTGACAACAGGGAAATACGATGGATGTAATGAAATCGTGTTACATTTATACCTGAGTAATTTTGGGTTTAACATTGAACAATGTTCCAGCGTGACGTCTTAACGTTGGAGGTGAGAGCAAAGCGATGCAAGGATGAAGTTGAAGTCTAGTACTAGCAAACCTCTCAACACAACGGCAACGAACCATAGTCACGAGTGTCAGGCGTATCTACGAGACGACTGGGCACCCGTTACTCTTCACTGCTAAACGTGAAGTAAAAGTAGCCACAGATATAGGCAGATAAGAAAGAATTTACAAATTGTCTCATGTTCATTCAATAAATCCAAGAAATATTTTGTGAGATACCTATTCATTCATTCATTCATTCATTCATTCATTCATTCATTTATTATTCTTTTGTATATAGGAAGGCATTCCCAGCGTCACCATAGTCACATAGGCCTCAGTCAACAAAGCGGCGTGTGGGTCTTTAAACTACCATATACTTTAACACAGGCCGGCATCGATTTTTTGGCTATCAGGGTGTCACTGTATATGCATGTGGTTGTCACAGACCTTTCATGGATGACAATCCCCATGGCGACGTCAGCGCTGGCATGTTGGATGGCGTTGTCGAAGAACGTCCTACCGTCTACATTCTGTGTAAAACTAGCCCCCATAGACATGAGGAGAGTGACGGCGCTGGTGTGGCCGTGAAGGGCGGACAGGTGGAGCGGTGTGTCCTGTATAACCCATCTCATCTTATGATAAATGAAAAGGACCCTCTCGAAACAACCTTAAGTTTTTTCGCAAATTTCACTACCTCAAACATAGTCTCAAAAACTGAAAGTACCGTTTGTCACTACTTCGCAGAACAACATCTTGATAAAGGTAAAATAAGTTTAAATAAGTTTAAAAGAAAACAAACAAAAAAACAAACAAACAAAAAACAAACAAACAAACGAAAAGAAAAAAAACAACAACAAAAAACACGGAAATTTACATGGAAAACAACCACACAATAATCGCTGTCTATAAGCAATACAAGGTGGTCACCGTGGGTTATTGGAATTCTTTCGTGATTTTGACAGTGGTATTGAACCAAGCTGATTCAGTGTGTCATCCTTATCGCTGTTTATTGATTAGTACACCGTCGATGCCCGGTTAGCCTGGCCATGTGTCAATAACTGTTTAACATAGAATATGACACAATCAAACAATGATAACTCAAAATTGGCCCACTCGTTTCTCAATTTAGTTCAGGCAACCATCCTCTTGTCACAATATGTTAACATGTTTAATAATAGTAAATAATATACAATATTTGTACAGCGCCCCATGTGACTTAGAAACTAAAACAGTCTAAGGCGTTTTAAGGAAAGAGTCCCAAATGCTCCTGATTGAAACTGATGTTTGTTATCGAGCCATTCAACTTTCTAAGACAAGGAAATTTATTACTTGTTTCCATAATATTCTAAATAGTTTCGAACAGAAATTCCACTTAGATTTCGAGATAATGGGGTCTAATGTAGACCTGTGCGCATCACTCACATCATCGTTGTTGCTGAAGTCCAGCAGATGGGGGTATACCCCAAGCAGTAGCCGCATGCAGTGCGTGTAGCCGCTGGACGCCGCCAGGTGGAGCGCAGAGTTCCCGTCAAAGTCCCTGAGAGAACACCATGGCAATATCATATTGAGATAGAAACACTACTGTGTGGGAATAACCAATTACATACTGGAAAAAGTAGTTATGGATATATGCAAAGTTTGAAAGATGGAATAATGATCTGTTTACTCAATTGACACACTGATAAAATATGAATACCTATATCCCTAACATATTTTGTCCAGTATATAAGTTCCTGGATCAAGTTGTGCGACTCATTACACACACACACACGCGCACGCACGCACACACGCACGCACGCACACACACACTTATGCGTGTCTTTGAAAGTGTTTGAAACTCGCCATAAGTTGAGGGATCTGTTATATGTTTAACAGGTCAGTTCATTCCGATCTTTGAACTTTGGTCTTCAAATGGTGACCAATAAAGCATAGTGGAAAAATAGATTCGTTCTTAGATTCGTTTTTGCTAATACATGTATCTGTAAGTATGGAGCGAAGCCCTACTCACTGTCAGTTCACACATAGAAAACACAATCTCTAGTGGCACATGTATTTGATATTATTGAGCTAGTCTCATCAAACAATTTTTCATTTTATCCGAGGGTATGTCACCTTCCAGCCATCGCTCCCTTCTGTAGTAGCAGTTTGACGACTTTCGTATGTCCTCTCTCAGCCGCCATGTGCAGCCCAGTCTGGCCATGGATGTCCGACTCGTTGATGATGCTTGCTCCTTGGTCACTGTCCAGTAGGCGCCGACACGTGCTCAATCGCCCGTTCCTACAGTGAAACACAGCAGCGACTTTAACAAACAAGGACATTTGTGTCCCACGTCAGACGCGCATTTTGTCGTCTTAGTACCGTACCTTAACTCCTTACCCTCGTTCACATCAGTCCCATGACACGTATCAGAGTATACAAATTGCGCAGATCAATGCTGTTGATCAGTGTATGGTCTGGTTCAGACTCGATTATTTGCAAACCGCTGCCATATAGCAGGAATTTTGCTGAATGCGGCGTTTAAAAAACAACCAGCCAACCAGTCGCACTCATCAATGTTAAATGAACACATCCCCATCGTGACAGTATTTGTGAAACAAACCTTGCAGCGAAATGGAACGGTGACCGTTTTTCATTATTCTTGGGGCTGATGACGGCTCCCATCTTGAGGAGGTCGTCTATGGCCAGCAGGTGCCCCTCCTTGGACGCATAATGAAGAGGTGTGCACCCAAAGTCATCCTTCTCGTTCAGATAATCACGCATTCCCTGCAATATTTATCCACTCAGAACATTGTTTGCGGTTTGCATAACGCGGAAATGGGGAAACCATTAAGTTCACAGCTGCAGTTTTCTCAACGGGAGATGATCAACGTGGATGTCATTCTGTCATGTAAGTTATCAGGCTGCGTGACATCCGGACAGGAGACTCATTCAAGCGTTAACTTGTGACATGTATAGCTTCTCATACCACTAGCAAAATAGCATTAACATCTGAAAAAGGGTATTACGTGTGTGTCGCGTCTTTGCTGTTCCGATCCTAAGTAGGGTTCCAAGTACCAGGCAACTGATATACCTTCGATACTGACATAAAGTGGAAAATACTTGTTTTATCCCCTACAAGCTGAACTTCATGCACCGCCTCTTATCAGTGTACATTGAAATTGGTAAGACGCGACCAAAGGGTCAAAGATTTGCAAATTAACTAACAATAAATAAAGCAGTCTTGCCCTTTGTCCCAGTTACCTGCAACACATTACAACCAAGGTCGTTTATTTTCCCACCGAACCTGATTGCAAGATGTAAAAAGTTTCTGTTTTGATGATCCATCACATGCATGTCTGCTTTGTTGCCAAGGAGACACGTGACTGTCTCCCAGCCTCCTTTTGAAGCAGCCAATAGGAGAGGAGTCTTAGCCTGAGTGTCCTTGGCATTCATATCAGCGCCCTGTTGAAAAAGGGGATGCTTATATAAATATCCAAAATGAATTTTTATTTGTTCAGCTTCTTCAGAGAAGTACAAGTATTATGTTTTGTTACCTTCTCTATGAGAAATTCTACAACAGCGAAGTGATTAAAGATGGCGGCTCTGTGAAGAGGCGTCATGTCGTCGATGTCGCGGACACTGAGGGCTTCCAAGAAGTTGTCAGGCTGCATGTCGTCCATGAGGTATACCATAGGTAGGTTCCCCTGGGAGCAGGCGAAGTGGACCGGGGTTGATCCGTCATCCTGGCAACAAGCAAGAGGGAGACACTGAATACATACAAGGATTGTAACGTGTATTTTTAACAATGAGAACGACACCGTCATATATGCCCATATACCCGCGGTTGCATGAATTTTAGTCTATATTTTTCTTCAAGCTTGCTTACAAGACGATTAGATAATCAAGTAAACTCTAAACAAAAGTTCTTCAATGACCGATACCATGCATGATTGTGTAAACATAGTATCGAGTTATTCATTGGCATCGATAATGCGAAAACGGGGTTTGGCTCTGCTATGAGTCTTCTCACAGATATTGACCATATTTGTACAGGATGGTTTTGCTTGGAATTCTTTACCCGATACCTTGATATAAAATGACCATATATCAAACTATGATGTCTTCAAGGAGAGATGAATTGTGCGTGCCGTTTCCCGTCATTTCTATTAACATGGGGGAAGCGGACAGAGTTTTTACAAATATTTTGTGACGTTATATGTGAACGGAAATTGGAAATACTACTGAGCACGTTCTAATATCTTAAACCTGCCAAGGGTTACATTAATAATACTGGACATAACCCAAGACCAGTTTCTCTTGAGCTGACAGAACCAAAGAATTTTAGACTGTTCAAATTCCACGTTGTGCCTATAAAGCGTGTGCCACATATCATTTCGTGGCATACTCGCAACTAGCCATCCAGTGTACACATTTATCATCGATACTTCAGTCAAACTAAATGGAATAATCTCAAGTTCAAAGAAACAACAACGCTATCGTAAGTTTCATCTGTAAACGCTGGAACAGGTGCCCAATATGGACGAGAGTCAAACATCATTGTATGGCTATATTACATATCAAACATCATTGTATGGCTATATTAGATATCAAACATCATTGTATGGCTATATTACATATCAAACATCATTGTATGGCTATATTAGATATCAAACATCATTGTATGCCTATATTATATATTCACGTTTATTCACCAAGGTATGGTGTTGTATGTAGGTTGGTAACGTGGTACCTCTTGCAAAGCCGCTTAATCCCCCACCACACTGGTTTTGTAATATTTGTAATCGTTCTCGAAAAGACACTAACCACACTCTGACGTTGAAGATTGTGCACAAATTTGACCCCCAACATTCAGTGTCTGATGTTAGGAACATGTTTTCGCTTCGAGCGGTATTGACATGCAAACACACTAAATCCAAACATCCTTATCCTGCATGTCATTAACAAATGCTTTTCTCTTTTTAAACACAGGACCACAGAGCATAAACATTATCGACATTTGAAACAGATTGTGTTGTTTACTAAAACGTTTCCAGGGAGTAAAACATCAATACCGTGCCATAACATTACATAATGGCGGTGAACGAATGATGCATAGCTGTGTTAAATATGCTAAAACATGCTAATGGCACCTTTTTTATTCGTTAAGGTACACAATGAAATAATTTCACCGCAAATTCATTTAAAAAAAGCGCAGGCAAAAACGAGTCAGTTATGAAGTGGCGTTTCGGGCAGATTTCATTCAATCCTGGAGTAATGTATATGTACTTTTATAATGATAAATGTGTAAATATACGAGAAAACGTACGTTGTAATTGCAGAATGGATTATTTAAAGGTCACTACATTTTACTAGAATATTTGTGAAGCAGGCTGTTAACCAAAGGCCTGCACACCATCCATGCTGGTCCTTTCAACAAGTAGTCAGTCGGACAGTCAATCAAATATAAAGATAAACAAACAAGTAAGCAAATGATACATGAATTAAAGATAAAAGTAATAATCATCCAAAAAATTCGTAAATGTCAATGTTGCTATAGATACCTGATGTTGTACTGCAACTGAAGAGCCCGCACTCAAACACACTTCAACAACCTGCAGATATACAAGGAAACATGCTTCAATACGTCATGTAGGTAATTGGTTATATAAGTAATGATGGGGCCTAATTCATGTTCTCTTAGCATGGAATGTTCGGAACAGGACGACTTGGCTGCGTCCACGAAACTCCCAGACATCACGTATCTTTAGACAAACTATTCAACGTGATCACTGGAAAACATGTTCTTCTATCATTGTCTCTACATACAGGAAGCGAAAGATAACAGTGATAAGGGCTAACTTTATTATGTATGGATGGGATGATGCAGCCACACTTATCTCTTCACTAACATATAAACTAAGAGATGAAGCAAAGGCCGTCGTCTTCACCATTATGTGAGTTGCGTTTCAACGATGCTTTGTAATTAATACAAATATTTCGCTTATATTTCGGCGTGTGTAAATAAACCCGAAGTCATTCAGACCTATCGTTTTCGACTTCAGTGAAAACATATCAGCTGGGGATTCAAACCTGCTCATTAAAGTCGCAAAGTGGGGTATGTGTGTAAGATTGATGTATACTAAGCACGGAGTCATTAATTTGAGTAATTAATTATGACTCTCGATGTTTGCACGCCATAACTCCAAAGAGCGATGTTCCAGCTCACCTATTACACAGCGAACTACGCTTATAACGAAGTGATGGATATAACGAAGGGCTGTGATCTAAGCTATCTTCTGTATATTTTAGACAAAGTACGTTTTTTGAACTACGGTACGTTATTTCATACTGGGATTAGCGGTACCTTAAGTTCGATGTAACCATCGGTTTCCATGCGTGTTAAGCACACAATGACAGTTACATGCATTTGAATTACCTTATTCTTCTCTGGTATGTTATGGGAAATTCATACACTCATTTGTATGGCTACAACACAACAACACATGAAGGAAATAATATGTGTAAAGAACGTATAAACATAATGTTACAAATGAGTTTAGAAATTCTTACAGTTCTACTACATATTGACAGCAAAACTGCCTACAGCTATTATGATAACAGACACGATTTGTTTTAGACCTTAATGCTAAAGGGTCTTCGACTACCTTCAAATTACCGCTGTGAACAGCGGAGTGGAGTGGCGTGTTATTCTCTTTGTCTAGGAAGGACAATATCTCATCTCGGTTGTAACCTCGCTTGATAGCTGGAATAATAATGTGATAGGTTGACATTTCATTATTTACGTATTGACCACTGAAGAGAATGTTTGTATTAATAACACCATCGATTGTCAATATATCCGTTTATCAGTGCAGGAGAGGTGTACGTTTCAAGAAGCCTTCCTCAATGATTGACGGTAGGGTTGTAATTACAAAGGTAGCTAAACAGAAATGTCGTGTGTATGATAACGTGCATAGCAATGTTGGGAACGTGTAAGGATGAATCAAGGGATAACATAATAATTGAAGCTGTCTTAGTTGATGGAGTGAGGGACTCACCGGTCTGGATGAGGACGCTGAGAGTGTCTGCGGACGCCGACTTAGCAGCAGCGTGGATGGGATAAAAGCCATTGTCACACTTCATGTTGGGAAGAGCACCAGCCTCCAGCTAATGAGGGACAGATACAGAGTTGAACCTCATTACATTTGGGTTTCAAATATGTGTCTCTTTATGTGTTTGTATGTCTCCTGTGTTGTGTTGTGCAGCATGACAGAATCGTAGGCACGGTTAAGCACAACTGCTACTATCACCGGTACCCCTACTACTATGCTACTACTATTACTAGTTGTACCTATTGTAACAGTATTTCTTTTATAAGTAGTCATTCCTTCATGTTCAACCTGAAACGATCCGTGAAGAACTGATCTTTAGTAATGGCGACAAAAGGGATCGGGTGGATTGCATGGCTCCGACCACCGCCATATGGCCCGAATATTGCTGAGTGTGGCGTAAAACTAAGCTCACACACTCCTCCAACCTGAAGCCTTAGAGATAAACGCGTTTCTCACCAGTAGCCGGGCACATTCCCCGGTGTTCATATTGGCACAGAAGTGGAGCGGCGTCCCTCCCATCTCCCCCCGTAGGTTCACGTTGACATCCTTGTGCTTCACCAGCGCCTTCATGAATTGCAACAACGTTGATAACGTGATACAAGATATACTTTAAATGACGTTAGTATTAATCAAAGTACGATGTTGAACAGTGGCAGTAATGACAGAAAAGTTACATGTAAATTCCTGTTGAAACTGTTATAGCCATTACGTAGAGGTGAACTTAATTTGGACGTTACACACTGATTCCTGGAAGACATCGCTCAGCTGAAGTAGTAAGAATGTATTCTCGTCTTCAGCAGTATCCCAACAATATCTCACCAAGATGCAACAGGACCCTTAACACATTATACCCAAGTAGGAAATCGAATCTGCCATTGTCCTGCCGAACCAGCAGTTTCACCACCTGGCTACACCACAAAACGTTTAACCAACAGGAGTGCGATCTACATGGTAGGGGATGTAGTTAAAAAGGTAAATGACTCAGAAATATCAGAAACTGTCTGGGGTGTATACGGACTGAAGTCGCAGCATACTCTGAGATTGTTGTATTAAGGAATTATGTCATTGTAGGCCTAGATATGTTACCTTGAGAGACTTGAGATACCCTCCATCAGCTGCTACGTGCAAGGCGGCCATGTTTTTGTCGTTGAGGATGTTGCTGTCAGCCCCAGCGTCCAACAAAAACTCGATGCCTTCCACCTGTGACGCCTCGACGGCGTAATGTAAGGGGGTGTTTCCATGGTGATCCTTCAGATTCAAGTCTGGGAACGGAATGTGGCATCATGCAGATAACACATTGTTTTACAGACACTTGTACCTTGTCGGAAGCCACATTATTAACAAGAAAGTGTTCCACGACAGTTTAATATTATGAGCATGAGGAAAGGTACAACTTTGTTTCAGAAAACTATTGAAATATATTTTATGGAAATTCTTGGTGAAATTGAAAGTCGTGAAAGTTAGTTATAAGGTGACAACAGCTGCGAGCCATTCGTCGAGCTTGTCATTGCTAGAGACATAGTCTGTTTCTACCTTCTACCTTAAACGAAACCAGGTTTCCTCAGGTTCAAGAAATTCTGAATCTAAACGGGGCTCCTTTCCAGTGTAATGAGATTATCAAAATTACACGTATTCAGAGACTATTAATCTACAATGTACACATTACCTCCACCATGTTTCACTATTGACTGCAGAATGTTTGTGCGCCCTCTAGCAGATGCATAGTGAACAGGTGCTTTCCCCTTGGCGTCCTTGACATTCAACTGTGAAGGGTCTCTCCTGTAGACGAGTTCAAATTCCTCGAGGTTCCCTTGACCTGCCAACTGCAATACAGACATCGGAAAACAAAACTTGGTGTGATAACAAATATCAGACACGTAGGTTCCAGTTGTTAATAAAGAATAGTGTCAATTTGGTTCTCAGTACATTTCCACCTGCTGGGTTACGTAGAGCAACGTATAAACTCGTCTTCGAATTACCAATATAGTATTTTTCATAACCTTGTTTGGTTTAATTATTCATGGTTTACGAGATTTCCTCTCTCTTAGATAAATAGCCTTGACCTATTGATAATTGACTTCATTTGATTCCGGTTCCACGACACACTGCTAAATATAGTCGTCCCAGCAATCAACACACATCAAAAGAGAAAATCTGTGTGATGTTGTACATGTGAACTGTGATAGTGATAAAAGAGTTAGTGAATGAATTTAGTTTTACGCCGCTTTTAGCAATATTCCAGCAATTTCACGGCGGCGGACACCAGAAGGCTTTACCCATTGTATCCATGTGGGCATAGAACTTGTGTCTCGGCTTGACGAACGAACGCTTTAACCACTAGGCTACCCAACCGTCCCCAGCGATAAAAGAAAAAAACCCGTTATATCCAAAAGGAAACATGTTTAAATGGATTCAGGATACTTATTATCTTATGAAGAAGATGATGAAAATCGAGTAGGATGGCGCCCGCCATCTATATAAAACTTTAGAAGCTTGATTTCTTAAAATATGATGGTAAGAGAATCGAAAATTGAAGGAAGGTACGTTTGACAATATTGATAGAAATGATTATAAATCTGAAAGAATATATTGTAAACAGAGGACATCAACTTTGCACAACACCGACAACATGAAGTCTTTCTGAGATAATATATGTTTCACTGTCTTTCACTAAATTATTGCTATTATACAGTGTACATTAAAATGAGCAAGATTACTCAAAAACCTTTTCATATATATCTCGAGTGATTAAAGTCCAAGACGGGTCAGTGCGTACACATATACAATTTGGTGATGTCAAGGAAGATTGATATTGTGCTAGAACACCTAGTATCATAAGATAAGGGAAAAAGAAACTCGAACCCACTGTCAGCGGATCCTGGCAAGATAAAGGGGCACGAGTTTCTATATCTAATAACGATGACCTACCTCTGTGAGGGTACTGCGGACACTGGCGATGCTATCCCTTCGCTCATCATCGGGGATGAAGGGGATATCCGATCTTATCCATGACTCCAACCATCGGTTTATTCCCTTTTCCATTCTTGTCATATAAAACATCAACACATGCAAGTTCGTATGTTACTCCAAGAAATGCACCGGAATCTGCTCAAAAGTTGTACTTATGTAAGTTTCCGTCGGCTTCTAGCATGAGTTGTGCATAAATACTCGCATTAATGACATAAAGAATTCAGATGCCTTAAAGACCTCTTAAGAAAGGTGTACATCACGATGTAAATATAAACAGGCTGTTATAACCTCCTCATAACCGATCCAGCCTCCCATTCACAATAGCGTTTATAACACACTGACGAGATCTAACACTTGTTCCAGTTATTGAGACTATCAAGTCAATGACGCTCACGTCTTGCCCTCACCGATGTTCTGTCATTCATCAATGCATTTGACATGTAAAAGTCTCGTACACATTGAACTGAACCATCAAAGTCCGTTTCACTTTGATCTCAACTTTGTATGTCAGTGTTACGTGACTGGTCAGCCGCACGCGCTGACACCCTGGTTCACTCACCTTCCTCGTTTCTCGCTACCTCATCACCAGGAAATCAGTGACTGTATCTCTTTTTGCTTTATTTCAAATATTAAGATCATAAACAACTCAGATTCTGGTGGAAAAACCTATGATTTGTGTTGAAGGAGGTCAAGCAAACACTACAATGTACTGAAAGATAGGAAAGCGCACATTTTCATGTTGCACCCAATATGTCTCCGTCTGTGTCAGGATATTTCTGTCTTCATGTTTTCATGTAAATTGTGAATAGAATGTAAAATATAATCTTGTTTTAGTTTCTAATTACAGCTAGTGTTGTTTTGTATTATTATGTTTGTACATGTGAAGTGTATGTGATGTTGTACATATGAAGTGTAAGCGATGTTGTACGTGTGCAGTGTAGACGATGTTGTACATATGAAGTGCATGTGATGTACGTGTGAAGTGTATGTGATGATGTACATGTGAAGTGTATGTGATGTTGTACGTGTGCAGTGTAAACGATGTTGTACATATTAAGTTTATGTGATGTTGTACATGTGAAGTGTATGTGATGATGTTCATGTGAAGTGTATGTGATGTTGTACGTGTGAAGTGTATGGTATGTTGTACATATGAAGTGCATGTGATATACATGGGAAGTGTGATGTTGTACATGTGAAGTGTGTGTGATGTGGTACATGTGAAGTGTAAGCGATTATGTACGTGTGAAGTGTGTGTGATGGTATACACGTGAATTGTGTGTGATGTACACGTGAAGTGTATGTGATGTACACGTGAAGTGTGATGATGTACATCTGAAGTGTATGTGATGTGGTACATGTGAAGTGTATGTGATGTACATGTGAAGTGCATGTAATGTTATACACGTAAAGTGTATCTGGTGTTTTACATGTGAAGTGTAGGTGATGTTGCAATCGTAACGTGAATGTGGGTTGATGTTTCGATTCGTAAAAACTTATACAGCTGCGTTTTCATGCGTGGTTTTGCATTTCTGGTGCTCCGAATGTGTTAACATGATGTGTATGTGGCGAGATGCAGTTTTGGGCATTTGCTTGCATTATGTACGCGTTACATTGTATGGAGTCATTTGTTGTCGAGACGTGCAATGTGTATGTAATATTGAGCTGTTGTGTGGAAGGTATTGCATCTCGTGTTGTATATTGTACTTGTGGTGTCTTGTATCTCGTATTTTATATGTGATAGCATGTGTCAATTTTGTTTGTGGTGTGTTGTCATCTGCAGTGTGTCTGAGTAACTATGTGTGTCTTCAGAATATATATTTAGCTTTCTGTGGAGTGTGGTGCTTTGTGGTGTGATTCGTGGTGTGTGGTATTGCGTGTAGTGTTGTGTGTGATGTGGTGTGCTGTTGTGTGTGTGTGGTATAGTGCAGTGTGTGGTGAGGTGCAGTGTGTGGTATTGTGTTGTGTGTGTGTGATGTGTGGTGTGATGTGTGGTGTGTGGTGTTATGTGTAGTGTGTGATGTGGTGTGATGTTGTGTGTGTGTGGTATGGTGCAGTGTGTGGTATTGTGTTGTGTGTGTGTGATGTGTGGTGTTGTGTGTGATGTGAGGTGTGTGGTGTTATGTGTAGTGTGTGGACTCACAGAAAGACAACACACTCCTATATCAACAACAACTTTTATTACTCAATACATAAACAATAATCACACACTATGACATAGAGACAAATGTATCACAGGAATCATCCATATGTTTTATACGGATTCAGGCGAATGTCTAAGTGAGGCGGTGAATCGTTGACAAAGGCAGACAACAAATCCCCGTTACCTTCAGGCTCCCACGAACCTTTCATAATAGTGTTCAAAATATCGTGTCATCTGTCGTTGACAGTTTCTACTTTTAAAGGATTTACATGTATTGCTGGTCGCGAAAATGAGGTTGATTGTATTCATGTGCTTATACAACTAGCTCTAACATGTAAATAAGGAGATATACAGGCATTAGAGCATTTGAAAAACCTCTTAGTGGTACTCGAATACTTATAATGATGTTTATTTTTCCCAACCATATTTAAATACTTGTACCTTGAAATACATACATTGGATAAGAACGTACCATCATGCTAAACGGGTACAATAGACAGATACTAACATCAATACATTAATAACAGTATATTCTACTTTGTCACAACAGGAACTCAATAACAGATGTACAAAAGACGCAAGTCCTAAATGTCTCCAAAGACATACTGGACCAATGTTGTGCCGTAACAATGATAAAATCAGGCAAATCTAATCACACCACCAGCTGATAATTTACACAGAAGATTATTTAAGGGGTAAATGTGATGAAGGAAAATGACAAGTGAGAAGGTTACCCGTTTGTTTGGTTATAGGACAGAGACGCCAAGGTACCACGGTAAACATAGTGTTTTATGTCGGATCGATGGCCATGTCAACTATAAGGTTCTGAAACAGATGCACACTAGTAAACCGTCACTTTGCGTCTCTTGTACTCAATACATCCATTGATAAATCACTCCTGGGCAAACACACGATACTGTGAGTCTGAAACACGTGTTCAGTGTTAGTCGAATAAACATGCCATCGTGTCTGATAAACTGTTGTGAGTGATTACACTTCCCAGTTGTCTCTGAGATTATTACAATGTTGAACAAGGACTTGAGGTTTGACCATAAACAGATTTCAGAGGTTGTAATAAATACAATTGCTAAAACACAGTCATCCTGACCCATAGAATGCATAACCGCACGGATGTTCTAGTATCAACATGGCTTTTTTATGCTTTCAGGAACTAAATGGAAATAAAAGAACGTCATTGTTCTTGAAGTATGCGTTTAGCGAGACCTCCTTAGAGTGCCTGAAGGACGCATGTACCGATATCTGACGAGTCCGAAAATACATCTATAAATATTATTTGGCACGAGATACATTCACAGATTGACACTATTACCCGCTTGTTGTTTTTAAGGGTAAAGGTACACCAAGATTCGTTTACCATAAGCTGGTAATACCGTCTCACGGCCTTATATATCAACATTTGGCAAAATTCCACTTTTAAAAGTCTCATAGTATAATATGTTTAAGGCACATCGCGTAGTGTACAAACAATTAATAACTATTTCGTTTATAAAGGCATCAATGGTCATTCTGAATCAATGGCCTGGCTCATTTCCAAATGAAAGAAGGTAACTGTACCTGACTGAAGTTTAACGCATTGTTGGTGCATTGTTGCTGCAGGTTGTTTTAAGGGGTGTCCGGGAATAGTGTTCCAACACGTGTTTCACACTCTCCATCAACACCCGCAATTAACTATAGAAGCAATACAGAAATACACCAAGTCATGTGCACACCATGGTCTACATGAAAAATATACACACGTTCATACAGAACAGATAGAAATTTAATTTCCAAACATAAGTAAAAGGTTAATGAGCAAATGATAATACAATAGCATAATGACAAATCACATAACCACGTGCAGTATGAAATTGACAACGTAGGAGGCACACTACACGATAATAATATAGACGAGATTCAACCTCTAAATGAAATTGCTTTCAATGAAAGTGCTTCAGGTTTAAAAAATAATTCTGTTGCAAATTTAAGTACTGACACCTTATCAGTGATGCTAAATTGTTTTTTCTTCCATTATTCCTAAAAAGGTAAAACTGATCGGCACATGTATGAAACGTTATTTCATGACTGAAACGTAATTACTGGAAAAGTTGTACGTGAACAATAAACACACAAAAAAGTAAACAATAAAACAATTATTGGTGTAAATAAATGCACTTCTTGACATTTTTGTCTTCTTGTTTGGGAAGGTTTAGGGCAGCACAACCATGCTTATCGTGTCGCCATCAAATTTCTCAATGTATGAAGTAGTCGTCACGCCATACTTCATGTCCTCAGAATATCTGAATGTCTGCTTCAGCTGATGGAATATGTTGTTTACGATGGACAAGAAATATGCTCAGTACAAGAGGTTTACTTCTTGTCGAGACTGTGGAAGTAAACATCACCATGGAAATAATTGGGATCGATTCCTACAATGTCTGGTTTTGTTGCTGGAGTTAATGTCAGATACACATCATTTGCATTTTCAAACAGATTTATTCAGGTCATTTTATCAGTATAAAATGTCTGGTTTACTCAAAACTTTATGCATTATCATTATTTCTTCCCAAATAAAAAATACATTATAGAATATCAAATTGTTATTGAAGTTTTGCGATTCCAACTGTACAACCATGAAGTCGATCTTCATGAATTAAGGGAAGGTTACCTGCGTAGACCGACCACATTCACATCAGTTGCAGTGTATTTTGTTGGTAAAACATTACAATAAAACCTGATTTGCCTTCGCTTAAGATCTGACATAAAACAGATGTTTTTTGCGATTTAAGCATCTTCTGAATGGCGACATCTGTTATGATCCCTGTAGTCTGGCACTTCCAACTTTAAGTTCGTGTCTCTTTTCGTTAAATCGTTCTGCTCTGCATACCAACCCATGTGAACATACCGTTTTCCAGAGCGTCCTCAGCAATTCAACACCCCGCCGTTACACACCAAAGTCACACTCACTCTTTCGTCACACCCTTATTTTTTAAATGGTTTCACATTTCATAGAGTTGTATTTTCAACTCCTCAGTCCGATTTTCTATTCTGTATCCATCTTCATCACTTCTCATCACATCTTATCACATCTTGTCCATGTTGCGCTTCCATCGGGAGACAACCATTGACTTTTGAAATAGCTGCTTCCCACTCTTGGACGACGGCCACACACCCTTGCCCGAGGGGTGGAGCATGGACTCCAGACTGTCGCAGGGGGACAGCCCCTCATCCCACACTTCATCCTCGGTCTGAATTTCCATCTTTTGGACAATCAGCCGCAGCAGCTGGTGGCTCTTGTCGACGGATGCGCTCAGATCCTTCATTCTGCCCAACGGAAAGGATACAGTGAAGTGACTGACTATAGGACATTCAACGTTGGACAGCAAAAGTAGAATTTTTGGATGCGGGTTTCGGGTTAGAGTTAGTGGAATAAAGTTATGATTTCTGAAAGCTCCACAAAGTGATATCCACACTCAGGGAATTGCGACGTCCACAATCCCATCGTGTTATGGTCACTCGGTTAAGCGGACATCATTGCCGAATTGCACGTAAGCAGGACGCAGGTTGTAAAAGTTCGCATGCAGCTGCGCCTATTCTGTTGGAGCTTTTCGTTACAGAGTGATTGGAGACTGAATATGTGTGACGAGTGAGTCGCCGATCATAACATTTCACTCGCAGTAGCGTAGCGGTTACAGCATTTTTTTCGTCACGCCGAAGGCCCGGGTTCGATTCCCCACATGGGTACAGTTCCCGTGATATTGCTGGAATATTGTTAACAGCGGCGTAAAACTAAACTCACTCACTCACAACACTTACTGATAGACACGTATTGTTCTTCAGTGTAGGTGAATGTGACGGGTATTGACGATGGGGCATACGCTATAAGTTAACGATATCTGTAAACTTAATCCATTATAATCACTGGATGTCCTGGTCGAAAGCTTTATTGTCTGGTCACAGACCGCCGTTGCATATCAGGAGCACTGCGAAGTCATGCAACTAACAATAACTGAGTCTTTTTATGTCAGAGGCGGCTCTGTTTGTTATACGCCGCCCTCCAAAAAAACCCGCCTGTATGACGACAGTCTGTAAATAATGGCCTCTCGTCCAGAGAATCCAGTGATTAATATCATGCGCATCGATCAACGTAACTGGCATACAGTATCACGTGTCAACCAAATCAACGAGAATGACCACCCAATCCCGTTTGTCGCGTCTTGTCAATAAAAATGGACTGCTGAGGACCAATTCTAACTCGGATCCTCATGGCTTCAGGATTGGTTTCTACTGGTAGAGTAGAGCATGCTTATTTTCGTCCCGAGAGCACAGTGTGCTTTCGCCAATTGACAAAGATATATTCGTATAGTTTTCACCACTACATCGCCGTGTACGTCCATTTGATTCGTCAGATAACAGAGTCTGGGTATTGTTTGGTCATAGTTACGTACCTATTTTTCTGCTTGTAGAGTTCTCCGTATATATAGTTGTTGTAACAATTCTGGCCGTCTGCAAAGTCACTGCTATCTTCGTCATATGACATTACCATTGACAGCAGCTGGGAAACACAAGATATGTAAGCAACATAAAACAAGTTGGAATATAGCAATCTTTGTTCTTACTCGGTGGCAGAGGATAACCTGGCGGAGACAATGACTTTGAGGTCATTGATCATACTTTCAGGGATCATTTCTGCAGTAAGCATCGCCATGACTGAATGACTGCAGGTAAAAAATCGGTCGACTGACTATTGTATTCATTCTCTCAACAGCACATGACTAATATTCTTCAATCTTGACACTGATATCTATAGAGGTGCTCGAGAATACAACAATGGGGGCAAATTGGTAGCTTAGTGGTGTTAACTCGTACAGCAGAAGACCATGTTCTAGTCTTCATATGGGTACAAACATTTAGTCAGACCCATTTGTGGTGTCCCTCGCCACGATATTTTGTAAGGCGGCGTGAAACATACCAAGTCTCTCACACATTGCCAAAACAGTAAATGGCGTTGTCCAGAACAATAATTTTATGAAAACATGTGGCTACCAAATAATCATAATAACTACAGGGATAATCAGGGATCCATCGTTCCGGTAGTAATATATATATATATACAGGAGTTGTATTCAGTAATGATTATTCAGCACATGTAACATGCAGAATGCAATGTATTTTATGCACTTCTACATAATGGTAACATTTACGTACTTGAGACACCATGTGCTTGCATTTGTTGGGATAGATACGGTGGGTGGTCTTGTCCACTTTGGTCAATAGCTGGTTCGGCATTTTTCGTTCCATATCTGTGTGAAGCTCAACCTGCAGTCACAGAAAATGTCGTATATGGGTATACGGGTAGTGAACATGAAAACTTTGGAACATATTATACAGGTTGATATTTCAATATAGCAACGAGAAAGGTAACTGTGGTGTAAATGTGTTGAAAAAGATTATATTATAATATCGTGTGATATTCACCTTGTGAAAACCAATAACTAAGTATATTCAGGAGGCAAAGTGAGATGTAGGAAAAGACTATGGAAGCGTAGTTGGGCTGCAGTGAACCTTCTTTACTCTCATTATCTCCGACGTAGGAGATACTATGTCCTACGTAGATCGAAATAACTCCTACGTAGGGGATAGTGACACCAAAACAACTTCCGTAGGGAACTGTAACATCTACGTGTGACAGCATTACGTACCTGCATAGCTAGTCTCTTGAGGCGGGCATTTCTCAGAACAGACTCGATGTCACCAACAGCCAGACCAATCTGTACAATGCAATAGAGTACAATGTATTTATGCTTTCGAGTATGCCTGATATACCTCTTATATCGAACTTTATCAAAACTGTCCTGTATGCAGCCGTGAGTGTTCGATGTTCGATGTAAGTTGTATCGGATAATAATTAAACAGGAGGATTATAGATATAGGATTCTGTACAGTGTACCTCTGTGTATATGCTTTTTCACCAGAAGCATCCCAAGGATTCTTCACATACCTCTGTGGATTCTACAGGAGCATATGTTAAACATTTGCATGTACCTAATTGTTTATGAATCGGGATTTTACAAGGTGTAGCTTGGTGTATATTTTAGTCGTGGATATAATGGTTTAAAAAGGGTTTATGAATCGGGATTCTACAAGGTGTAGCTTGGTGTTTTTGTTAGCCATTGACTTCATGGTTTAAGAGGAGGGATGCTACAATGTTTGAGAAAAGGAAATTGTACACAGTGTATATGTTACAAATTTACCAGGAGGTTCATGAGAAGTATAGGCATGAGGAGAACGAACACAGCCAAGAGGAACAACGTCAATGTGCCGAAGTGGAGGGTGTTGCCGAGGTCGTCGGTGAAGGGTTTGTTGAAGGATTCCATATAGTCCATCTCCAACATCATGGTAACGGTCCTCAACAGCGCCAACCCAGGACTAGAATAGGCTCTCGAATCCTGAACTCAGAAAACACCAAAATATTCAACACTGTATTCGAGAAATGGGGCCATTTTCAAATGACGTACAATGAACATACAGGATAATCCTTTCCACATTTTGACCCTAAACACGATTAACAGGTAACAGCAACCTTAAACATGTTAAAACATGAACATGTCTAAACGAGAAATTTATTTAACATGTTTAACATAAATGTGTTTAGATTCTCGACACAGTACTGCAGTATTGTGACACTGTGGTTACAACTAGTTCGTTCGGTTGGGTCACTGTTTAACGTCATGTAAATACGGAATGTTCATATAACAAGAGATCTGACCATCAAATCATCGTCCCAGTTCCAGGTTCAAAACATGTACTTTAACTCCCTCAAGCAAATTATCAAAATCCGTGATCACTCAACTGCGATAGCTCGTTCATTGTGAACGTTGAATATTTATTAGTTAAACAAAAACAGGACTACTTTATCGCATTAAGAGATGACTTGCAAATTTATAATGGACTTTAAAAGCCCCCACAGTTAATTCACACGCGGTATTCCGCTAAACGTTTATGGGCGCTGTTGGTGGCTAGAGAGGACAATCAGCGAGAATTGACTTCGTTCACGTGTGTTTACGTATGGTAACTGCTAACGGGACTCTGTTTACACAGGACTGCTTTCAAGCTGTTACAAAGTAACTGTATCACATGAAAAATTACCAGTAAGTGCGTACACGTTTTACACGAGGTTTTACAAGTGCTTTAAAGTTCCAGTACAAGAACCAACGAGAGGCTGGCCACCCTTAATAGTTGCTGTAATAGTCAACGGATAATTTCGACCTACAAAGGATTACTATTTAATCCGTGTATTTATGGATATGGGTTCCATTGTTCAGAAAGATTATCAATTAATCATTTCCTATGTAGAACCGTGGATGAAACTACTATAATGGAAAACAAACACGAGTACGTAAATTTGGCGTGACGAAACGTACTAGGTGATAAAGTAACTGCAGATCATTATGCTCCTTAATAACCGAACAGATTCAGAACGATAATGACGTGCTTCACTGTGATTTCCTTTCAAAGTAAATAGTGATTAAGGGCTTTACGGGATGCACCCGGTTAAATTACTAACACCAAACACAGATGGATTGTGGAAAGTAGATATTAAACATGGAATAATGCCTTTCTTGTGGACGTCCTTTGTCTATAATGTTGTTCAATAAACAGGTGTCAACTGTTGAATACGTTTCTAGGTTCATTTACATTTATTTTGTTGATGATAGGATATTGTATTGATAGTTGTGATAATATTTTTTTTCGTGTTGGGAAATATATTTCTGTTTGAAACCACGAGACTAATGCCCGTGGAGTCGCACATTTTACCATCCATACAAACTGTGTAGAGACAATGGTTGCGTTGTGCCTGAGGTTGGAAAATGGTAGCGTTTAAAGTACATCGTTACGGGCAAGTTTCATATTTGAATGGAAGAGGGTGAGGGTGATGAAAAGATAAATGGAGAATGTAAATTTGAAACTCATGGTGGGCGTAAAAGTTGGTGTGAAGGTGAAGATTATGGGATATAGATGGTCAGTGTGAGGATGAAGATGAGGCTGAGGGTGAAGATGAGGATGAGGATGAGTGTGAAGATGAAGATGAGACTGAGTGTGAAGATGAAGATGAGGCTGCGTGTGAAGTTGAGGATGAGGATGAAAGTGAGGATGAAGATTAAGACTGAGTGTGAGGTTGATGGTGAGGATGGGTGTGAAGATGAAGATTAGGTTGAAAGTGAGGCTGATGACGAGGGTGAGGTTGAGGGTGAGGTAAGGATGAAACGTACCTCATGTTTGAGCAGCATGAAGAATGCGAGGCCGAAGGCTATGATGAGGATGGAGAAGACACAGATGACCTGCAGGAGAGTCTTCAAGATCTCCAGGAACATCACCACGTAGATGCCGAAGAAGTCAAACCTTAAATAGGACGGGACATGTCTCAAACATCTTCTTACTGCCATTCTCACATATTTTCATTTCCTCTTCCGTACCGCGGAGAGTACAACACAAGTGGCACTGTGACAAGGTTAAACTGTCTAGGAGAGTTGGTATGACACAATACTCAATAATTGCGCAGCTGCTTGACATTCTATTTTCAACATGCTTTAGTGTAATAGGCTTTCCACACAGGCCACGTGGAATTCATTACTTAATGTATTTGGGTCTGAAAAGCAAGTGGACATCTTGCAAATGCGCATTCCCAATATATTAAATATATGCCTTCATGCATCTTAATCCCATAGCTAAATGATTTGTGAACGATGCGCCACCCATTCAAAAGTAACGATATAACGGGTCAACCAGAATAGCTCACTACCGAAAACATGCTGAAAGACGAATTGTCTCTGTAAACGTCCGCGTCATTGCTTACCTCTGTAGAAAGACGAGACAGTTGAACCAGGCCAAGAAGACCGCCAAGGCCCCTGCCTCCCACTGCCAGTGGAAGGACAGATGGAACAAGAAGGGGGCAATAAATAAGATGGTTGCAATGTACAGGGACCACTCCAGAATGTTCTGTTTGTCCATGAAGTAGCGCCATTTCTGAAACACCGCATACACCATCAGAAACCTAAAGGCATACTATTTACCACGGCACCACAATTAGATTTTTGTATTCCTGGGTTTCGGTTACCATATGTTCCATTCAGATTGACCAATTGCCTAGCCTTTGGGTGTGTTTTAAAGGTTGCTATCGGAGTCAAATTGTCAACATGGTGTCAAGATTATGTGGTTGTTGGATAGGCTTATTCGATATTTTCAGAGAGAATCGGGGTCATGGTTTTTGAGATAGAGGGTTTTAATGCTTAAAGAGATCAGGAAACTTTGTATCTGGTCCTGTTAGTTAGGGCATAATGGTAAACAAAGAACAATGAGGGATATATGAATGTCTTAGATTCAGACGGTACTAAAGGATAATTACGTCGTCCCGTGGTTCAAATGGTGTATAGAATAATGTTGTATATGATTCAGGTGTCCGAAAGGATCTGTGGTGTTGTCTCAGGACTGAGGCTGTGAACAGGATAAAGATAGCACGATAAAGTGGGCTAAATTTGCATTGCATGACATTACGATATGATGTAGGATTGTGTTCTCCCAAAGGATTGTGGTGTGTGGATCCGATTTGTGTGTTGTAAAGGATTAGGACAGAACGAGTGATCGGTTAGATACAGAATCCTAGTGTGTGGTCTGAATCATGGTACGACGTCATACATTACACTGAGAGACAGATTTGTGTGTTATAAAGGATTAGAACGGAACGGGTGATCAGTTAGGGTGTCCTAGTATGTGGTCTGAATCATGGTACGACGTCATGCATTGTACACTGAGAGACAGATTTGTGTGTTGTAAAGGATTAGAACGGAACGAGTGATCAGTTAGATACAGAATCCTAGTGTGTGGTCTGAATCATGATACGATGTCATGTATTACACTGGGAGACAAATCTTACCTGGGTTACCATCTGGAATACTTCCTTTATCATGTTGATAACAGCGTATATCCCTATCAACCACAGTACCACTGCATACATTGGTTTGAACTGTAAGGAAAACAAACACATAAATCTGTAGACAAAATAACACTACAGTAAATTCCAGAGAAACTTCAGGGTATAATAAAGGTACTGAATGATTTCATTTATATTCTTAGCAGTAGCACATATGTATTTACTTTCATTGCACACTGCGTCACAAAATAATACTAAAGTGTACCTAAAGCAATCCTGTTTGAAGGTTCGTAGTTGTATTTTCACAGATACAGTAAACAGCGGTTATAATGAACTCTGGACGCTGACGTATCGATTGATTTGATATAACCATAGTTCATCATAAGCATTTCGACTATGCTTTACTGCAAGATGCAGACAGTTCATTCTAAACGTATTCGCCACAAAGGTAATATACTGTATTAACAATACTGGTGTATTTTCATCCATCTAATTCTTTGAACTAAGGTCTGGTTTGTGCCACCACTCGGCGCAGTGGGCTTCACATGTGTTGGGGAGTAAACGCGAGACTACCCCACCACTCCGTATCACTATGAGTCACTACTGACACAGTCAAATATCACTGTATTTGACACAATCACGACGTACCCGGTAGCCGTATTTGCTGTTCCCTTTCAGCATCTTCATGGTGTTATTGTCAATGACGCCAGCGTCGTGATGTTGAAGTGAGTCGTGGTTGATGATGAAGGTTGTTAGTAGGGCCAGATAGGCGATATAGATAAAGAGGTAGGCAGAATAGATCCACTTCCCATAATAGTTCCTGTATAAAAGTATCAAGTTTAATTTTTCGAATTCCGGATAATCCGAATTATTTGTCTAGTTTTGTCAGCACACACATGCAAACTGAATACCACCCACATCATTACGCTCGCTCAGCGACATAACTGAACTAGTGTTCAAAGCACCTCTAAACACGTCATTCGTGTGAGCTTGATCACAAGTATTGGTCAGGTAGACCTGTTAGTGTTGAGTGAAGGTATCTATTCCAGGATGAATAGAGCACGAAGCATGGGTGTAGGCAACTCGAATGTTATCTGAATTATAAATTGTAAGCACTTGAACATAAATTTATTCTGTACATTTGGTAGTTACCATTTCATCTGCAGGAAGTTGACACAAACTGAATGGGACAGACAATCAACCCGCCCGTTCCTCACCATAGCCTGGAAGAGAGGTAAATGCTACATGTAGATTATTTATTCTTTGGACTGAACAGGTATCACTGCAAAAAAGTCTACATTTACAAGCTTGTAAATATCACGGAAAGATGATGTTTACAAGACATTTACAATTTTGGAAAGATGGTGGTTCCAAAACATTTCCAATTTGGGAAATATGAGATTTCCAAAAATATCCTATTTTCCAATATTGAAAACTTTACAATCTTGGAAATTCTATTTGGGTCTCTGGGCATCGGTGGTAAATGGTACTCTGTCTTTTGTCACGTTTTTAAATACAGGAGATGAAAATTAACACATTCAAGAATTTATGCAAGTGTCCGATTAACTGTTTTAACACTAAAACTTATGAGGTGTATGAATTTTGAAATGTAAAGTGGATGCCTTTTTCATAATGACAGTCATCTAACGATATTGGTGTTTGATACAAGGTCCTGATCCACAAAGTGTTCGTAACGCTCTGGCATTCGTAAGCCTGTGGTGTGCTGTAGAGTTCCGACAGGTCGTAATGCTAGTTGATCAGGGTCCTGGAGTGAAGTGACGGGGTAGTGTTATGAGTAGTCTACACTTACGTTAAGTTGTGGCATAGGCTCAAACTCCTCCCCTCGCTTCTTCTTCAGCAACATGAAGCTGGCCGAACACCGCAGGTACTTAAAATTGTAGTCTATCTGGAAAGATCGAAGCAGGATAGTATAAATATCGTCGGGGTAAATATCGTCCTCTAAACAATGACGCTGAGGCATTATACACTCACTCCTGCATGTTATACCTCCAAGATGAAACTACACGATAGCTGCGACCCGTGAAGGTCCCGGGGTAGAATAGGCCTTCAGCAACCCATGCTTGCCATAAAAGGTGACTATGCTTGTCGTAAGAGGCGACTAACGGGATCGGGTGGTCAGACTAGCTGACTTGGTTGACACATGTCATCGGTTCCCCATTGCGCAGATCGATGCTCATGTTATTGATCACTGGATTGTCTGGTCCAGACTCGATTATTTACAGACCGTCGCCATATAGCTGGAATATTGCTAAGTGCGACGTAAAACTAAACTCACTCACTCACTCACACGATAGCTGCAGAGGGCGTAGCTATAATGCAATGACGAAATATGGTGAAGAATTTGAAGAACTGTTTATGGAGTTTATGGTACATGTGCACCTACATAGTAATCTTTGCTTCGTTTGTCGTGGTTGGACGGAGTCTGACACCTATCTAGCACGGCCTGAAACAATGAAACAACAGATTATGGTTATTATAATGTTTTTGCTTACATGTAAAAACAGTGTTGGAAAAGTTGAATCTATTGCACTCTAAGAAAATAGCATGAGGATTACCCCTACAAAGTCTGTTTCAGTAAATGATTGACCTTGAAGATCTGGGCTAGAGATGATCTTCAGCAGCCCATTCCCATAGTAAGGGGCGACTCAGCGAGGACCGGGTAGTCAGACACGGTTGACACATGTCATCGGTTCCCTATTGCGTATATCGATTCTCATGCTGTTGAACTCTGCACTGTCTGGTCCAGACTCGATTATTTACAGACAGCCGCCATATAGCTGGAACATTGCTGAGTAAAACTTAACTCACCAAATAAATGTCGGAAATATTTACATATGTTAAGTTCTGGGTATACCTACCATGCACACCTCGGGCATCTGCTGGATGAGACCGATCATTGGGGCGCAGAACACGTTGGAACAAAGGTCCATAGCGTCTTCCCACCTGTAGAGAATAAAGTATTGACAGAAGAAATTGAGACATTTAAACATTTAGAAATGCGATACATATACATACGTCTAAGCCAATACATTTGTTCTGATTTTGGGTAAGCATGATAGTGATTATGGGCAAGCAGTGGTCTTCAACAAACCTTTTGCGTTGGTCGATGCTCATGACATCGATGACTAAAGTGTTTTTAACATAGGGCCGTTTTATAGTAGAATAAAGCTTAGAATTGAGCAATCAGAAACATCGGTGTAACATTTACAAACATACGTATAAAATAACTAACAAACCTGTCATGACCAATTATGCCCAATGCAACTTCAGATTTCCCCTGTTCAATGGCGTGGTCAAAGAATGACCTTCCATTGGTGTTTTTGCTGAACTCGGCGCCCATGGTCATCAGAAGGGTCACCGCGTTCGTGTTTCCGTTCAGAGCTGCCACGTGCAAGGCCGTGTCCTATAAGATGGGCAATTGAACTTAACTCATTTTGATTGGCTATCATGTAACACGTGACCTAACCACCGTTTTGTTAGCAGTGGGTTATGGATGAACATTTATGATCTCCTTTGACCTTCCATGTTGTCTCCACGAATACACAGTTTCAAGTACCAAATTTGTCTCAACAATAACTGAAGCAATCTTCAACTTAATCCCATTTTCTGAGCTACATCCAAATGTATATCTGGATCGGTCAAAGAAATTGACCTCAAGAAATATGAAGTGTGCCTACAATGACGACATTCCCCCAAAATCATAAATTGGTTAGTGAATTTGGATCAACGTAACTTTGAACCATATTTCAGTTGCAAAATAGATCGGCTTCTTGTGGTAGGAAAACCTATTACAGGCTGTATAATACTTTATACAAACCTGAAATATGCCACATTGGGGTTTGGACTCATGATCAGGTGGTTTTCGAACGCCCAATGAGGAATAAATAGACCTTACAGGAAGACCAAACTAGACTTACACCGTTCACGTTGGCGACATCGAGTAGGTTCGCGTGCACCCCTAGCAGTAGCCTCATGCACTGTGTATAGCCGTTTGACGACGCAAGGTGGAGTGGCGTATTGCTATCTCTGTCCCTGAAACATCGCGAGATAACGTGAGAAATGTACTATAGCTGACATCATTACTCACAGGTTTCACGTCATCCATTCAGGCATGAGTAAAAGTCATGCAATCTTAACCAATTCTTCAATGTGTGCCAGTTTTATTCGTGGTATACTGGTGCAAGAGAGACTACATTTCTAGCGTGAAGAAAGATAATATTAAGTTACCGATATTATTGGTGGATTCACGGGGGCGGGTGTTCAAACCCGCTTAATTATCCCCTTACCAACTACTTGTCGACGAATTTACACGGCCACAAATTACAGTTTACAAAAGTGAAGTAGGAGTGAGGGAGTAGTAATTAGTCATAATCAATTTTAACAGTATTTTCAGTTTGGAACAACGTATTATAACACGGTTCAACTTCTACTTCAACAATTGTGAGAACTGAACATCATCTCAGTTGCATCATTGCGCTATGAGACTGTTGATAGGGGATGCCAGTAGTGACGTGGGCCTCAGACATTTGCTGCTTTGGTGAGATACACAATTTTGTGGACAAACATAATAAAAAAAATAAAAATTCGAGCCTACTTATACCAAATACACACGTTTACTTTTGAGACGGAGACTCATTCCCATAGAAACGTTCAATCGCACAATTACTCAGTCAGAGACACATTGACTCAATCACAGAGGCAAAACGCATACGTAAACACGGATACGCACTGTGACACTGTGTTAGGGGATAGGAGTGTTTACCTAGCTGCCACAGCCCCCTTCTGTAGAAGAAGGGTCACCACTTTGACATGACCGTTGAGGGCGCCAAGATGTAGGGCGGTACGGCCATCACCGTCAGTCTCGTTTATGATGTTGGGCCCGTTATGACTCTCCAAAAGTCGCTTACAAGTGTTGAAACGTCCGTATCTGGCCATGACCAAAAATTAATCGATAAGTCTAATTTGATACTCAGTATTGGAAAGTTATGGATTACATGGATTGAACTACAATCTTTTTTTGAATGTTTGATGCTTCTCCCCTTGATGTGTGCCAAACAAACTACACAGGTTAGGGTTAGGGTTAGGGTTAGGGTTAGGGTTAGTAGTGATATCATTTGGATGAATGATCTATGAAATGCGAATGGGATGTAACGGAAAAAACATCACACCGCTTTGAATATAGTAACCGATGACATTAAAGTACATTACTGTATTTTCTGTTTCTGAACCTGGTTAGACATGCATTTCAAACCAAAAAGATGGAATAAGGTTGGATGTCAGGTAGAGATCTTAGTGTTTATATCAGATATATCAAGAATTGCTGGTGGAAAAGGTTCATGTATTTCATACTGAAAGATGTTCTATTTTAACGTAAGCAGTCTCCCATGAAGGACAGAAGCTTACCTTGCAGCGAAATGGAAAGGAGACTGTTTCATGTTATTCTTGGGACTGATGACGGCTCCCATATTCAGGAGGTCGTCTATGGCCAACAGGTGCCCCTCCTTGGACGCATAGTGAAGAGGTGTACACCCAAAGTCATCCTTCTCGTTCAGGTAATGCTGTATACCCTATGGAATAACCATTTCGTTCCAGTAATATATTGGCATCATAAACCATAGTAGCAATCATCTTTTTTTGGACCTGGTTAAAATTCCATGATAAACATAATCCCCTACCTGCAAAATACTGCAACCGAACTCTTTCAACTTGCCACCGAATTTGACAGCAAGATGCATGAAGTTCCTGTTATTGTGATCTTTGGCCTTGATGTCTGCTTTGTTGCTTAGGAGACACGTGACTGTCTCCCAGCCTCCTTTTGAAGCAGCCAACAGAAGAGGAGTTCTGTCTTGGATGTCTTTTGCATCCACATCAGCGCCCTGGACGATTAAATAACAACACGTATTGGCGGCAATATCCACACAGAAATACAATTCTTGTCAAAGACGTTTGAATAATAGATCCATTGATAAATGGCTTCTCTTGTCACACAGGTTTGTTTGAATTTGCAGTTCTTGAAAGGCATTTGGAATTGGACGAACATGAATACGTGAGACGCTTTATGGATTACAGCGTTTTTCTTTATTCTTTATTATAAAGGATGAGTGGTGATGAAGGAGTAAGAATTAGCTCTGAAACGTCGCGATAAAGACTCCTTTTGTTATCCATCAAACATGCCATGATCGAATGTGTTTATTATGCTATACGTTCCCGACTGACTGAGTAGTGGACTCACCTTCTCAATCAGGAATTCCACGACCGCCACATGGTTGAAGATGGCTGCCCTGTGTAATGGCGTCATGTTCTGGACGTCGGTGATGAAGATGGCGGAGATGAAGTTATCTGTCTGCATATCATGCATCGTCCTGATCATCTCCAGATTTCCTTGGGCACATGCAAAGTGAAGAGGGGTCGACTTGTCGTCCTTAAAATAAGATTAAACAAGTTGGATTTAACAGTTAAGTGTGGCCAAAACTGCTGAAAATTGCTGACAGGGTCAAGCTACATCCATCAATATAATAGCTGGCAGTAACCTAATTTAATGCATTACAATAATATTACAATATTTTTGTAAACTTGATTTGATATGGTAAGTAGTTGTAACATACATACGCCTGATTTGGAGGAAATCCTAGCAAATCCCTGAATTACTTTCATATAGAATCAAGTAAATGCCCAAATGTCTCGATGCCCATACAACTCCTGAGGATCCGGGCTAAAACTGATCTTCAGTAACACATGCTTGTAAGGGGTAACTAACGGGATCGGGTGGTCAGACTCGCTAACTTGCTTGACACATTTCATCGTTACCCTTTTGCGTATATACCCGTATGCTCATGATGTTAATCACTGGTGCAGACTAGATTATTTACATACCGCCACAATATAGCTGGAATATTTGTGCGGCATAAAACTAAACTCATTCATTCATGCCCATGCACATTACCTGTTGCGCGTTGACAGGCGCTCCTGCTTTAAGACAGACCTCTACGACCTTGACAGAAGATAAACGGTTCAATGTATTAACAGGCATATCTATTACAGTATTGTACACATTCAATAATCGCTTTGCCGGAAAAGCGTATTTGCATTTGTAACGCAAGACGCATATGTCTCGAGGGCACATGCCCGTACACAAAGTCTCTGTTATGATACAAGCAAAATCAAATATTCCGTCTTCCAGCATGCTACGTTTACGTTATATGGGTGAGTATGGTACGTGCGCTGCTCTAAGCATCGTTTCAGCAAATTTCATGGTAGAGATACCAGAACAAGAGTTCACTGTCACCATGTGAGGAACTGAACCCGATCTTTTACGTGATGGGAAAACACTTTAACCACTAGGCTACGCACCCACTATAACGTATGCCACATTTGGAATTACACTTTCTCAGTAAAGTAGAGATTTAACTAAAGTTTAATTTTGTTAGGTTGAGTCCCATTCGATTCGAACCCACACTCTCTGAATAGATTTCGAATCCCGAAACATGGATGGGACTCAACCCATTGGCAACAAAAGTAATGGATTCAGTATTTTAATGAGAAAGTGTAAAACCAAATGTAACGTACGTTACAGTTGACCACTTTCTAAATCACATTGTGTATTCATACACATCCACTGGTTCGCAAAACAACTGACAACATATTATATAGTACTGTGTAATTCATATATTTTAGCAATATTTATCAGACTATAAATCTGTTTTCTATTATTATGCTGTAGCACTTCCTGGATTGAATGAATATATATGGCATACAACATGGATTGGTCATACTGAGCAAGGACTTGCCGTAGCTGGTTATTTGCTTCAACGATCTACCCGACTTCACAGCTGGCTATTTACAGCGTTAAGTTCCACTCCCAGTCCTTACGAAAGAGCCATATCAAGGTTAGAGTATCACACGTGTTATATTTGGGATCACACTTGCTCTGTACATATTCTAGTTCTGGGATTCAAATCCTGACTCTCAGAATAAGGGACACAAAGTCAATAATCTAACCTCGTCAGTCAGTACAAACTCTGGTACTCCAAGGATTCGAACCCAGACACTCAGCATAAGGCACACAAAGTCACTGCTCTAACCTAGTCTGACAACTGATTGGCTAGACCCAATAATTTGTGTAAGGCCATGACAAAAGCCCTCTGAACCCACACTCTCAGAGTAAGGAACTTAATCTCCAATACAGTAGATCAGCGATCTAACTGACTGAGAATATATATTCTGGGTGTGTCAGAATGGCCAAGAATTAAACGGTAAAACTTCTTACCTTGAGATCCCCGCCATGGACAGCAGAGTGAAGAGGCATGTTGTTTTCCATGTCTTTAAAGGACAAGATGTCCTCTCTCTTGTAACCATTCTTTATTCCTAGGGAGAGGACATTGATTTTGAATATGGCAAACGTTCTAAAAATATTACCGAGGAAGGCACAGCTTCACTCCATGAACAGCAGGTACTATTTCAATACGACACTGCTAAGCTTCGAAAATTTATTGTTCACGAATTTAACATTTGAATAACTCAACTGTCGTTGTTTGTTTATACCTCCAGACGTATAAGGATAATTCAATATTAAACTTCGTTGAGGTATTTAGTCTTTACTTTCTCATATGATGTTTAAATTCAATAATGAATTGAATAATTTTTTCTCTCCAAATTTGCAATCTTTTGAAGATCAGGGTGCAGTTGTACAAAACGATCTTAATGACAAGGTGATGCTGATCCCCATACCTTTACATGGACTGGCATTAGCTAACTTTGCACTTAATAACGGTACCCTGACAGTACCAAGGGAGCAAGGGGTCCATGCATCGTCATTCTGCGACTCACATTATTTGAACAATTCCAATAGTATTCCTGAATATTTATATCAATTCTACGAGAGCATAGAAGAGTAGTCTTCAGAGATTCAGACTCGGAGCACGGATGCACGCAGCTACTCACCTGCCTGGATGAGGACCTCCAGGGTTTCAGCGGACGCCGACTTTGCTGCCAGATGGATGGGGTAGAAACCATAGTTGCATTTCATGCAGACCCTGGCGTTGTATTCCAGCTGACGAAGAACGTCAACACATATACACAACCGACAAAATAAGGGAACTAATGATTTGAATGTTGCTGTCTTGTGTACATGTATAACACCATGGCGTGAAGTCTGAACACATGTCATCATAATGAAATTTCACGTCCTGGATGTGTTGCATGAAGCCAAAAGAAGCAGAAGTATGTGAGAATAACATGACAACATGCAATCATTATGCAACTATACTAAACTAAACTGAACTAAAACGCTCACTTAAAATGTGTCTGGGACATCATTTCAATAAACAGACAAAGGGAGACAGTCTAGGTCTAATCTTTAGATGGGAAATATAAAAAAAAATATCGTCCTTTAGTCACGGGAACTCTGAAAAATAACTTTCAGGCGAATTTCAACACTTACTGCCGAACACGACGTAAAGCACCCCGAATAAAACGTTGCCCTATGAACGTTCACAAAACCTTTCAGCTAATAATCTTAAACCATTTCACTTCATCTCACACAAACGAACAGCATTTTGTTCCTTGCCTTTATGTGGCAGGTAATAATACAGAATATATACAACACTCCACGTGGTTATTTGATAAGGAATAGTCCAATACTGACCAGCAAACTGGCACAGGCGTCTTGGTTCTTGAGGGCGCATATGTGAAGCGCTGTGACACCATCTTCACCTCTTTGGTTCACGTTCACAATGTCGTGCTTTAATAACGCCTGTGGAGGCAACGTCAGTACGTCAGTGTTGATTCCAAACATTAAAACAAACACAATAGCGCACAGTTCGTTACTTATCTGCTCAGTTTAACAGTTCAATCAGAACTGGAACTTTCTAAGTCACATGGTTCAACCTATCGTTGGTAACATGCTGAACAATGCGGATGGGTTCATGAACGTTTCATATTTTGTTACGTCTTCCTGAATGGAACTAACTTCCCATAAACTTCTATCTTTAGTACAGAAGGCCATGTCTAAGTAGTATACCGTATTAGGAGTTGCATTGAAGTTGCTCTGACGTCAGGCTGCCAGAGAAAGGTCTTCATCACCCAATGAAACAATGATGCGGGAATAATGGTCTCATATATTTGCAGCAGCGGCCAGTGGACTCACCTCCAGCGACTTGTAGAGTCCCCCATCTACCGCTAAATGCACCGGAGGCATAGACTTGTCGTTCATGATGGCGGCGTCGGCCCCACCATCCACCAGGAAGTCAATACTCTCCACCTGCTCCATCTCCACGGCGAGATGTAGGGCTGTGTTGCCGGTGTTGTCTTTAATGTTGAGGTCTGAAGAATACAGTTGTCATTTTGTTTATCATTAACAGTCATGACGAAATCGTCAACTGTGTATGAATTTCAATCAGTGTTGGGGCGGTGGGGTAGCCCAGGGGTTTAAGCTTTCAATCGTCTGATAAGTGAGTGGGTTCTAGGCCACTTTTAGCAATATTCCAGCAATATCACGGAGGGGACACTAGAAATAGGCTTCACAAATTGTACCCATGTAGGCAACCCTGGTCTTCACCGTGAAAAAGAGAACCTCACAGCCCCGATCGAATGCGTTAACGCCGATTGACGTTTCTCGTCATGTCATTAGTGTCAACTTACTTTGGAACCAATGCCTGAAGAAATACAGGTCTTCGACACATTAAACGAATATGGGTTTGTGCTGATGCACCTGAAGAAGTGAGTAAGTGAGTTTAGTTTTACGCTGCAATCAGCAATATTCCAGCTATATGGCGGCGGTCTGTAAATAATCGAGTCTGGACCAGACAATCCAGTGGTCAACAACATGAGCGCCGAACTGCGCATTGGGGAACCGATGACTTGTGTCAACCAGGTCAGCGAGCCTGACCACCAGATCCCGTTAGTCGCCACTTACGACAAGCATTGTCGCCTTTTATGGCAAGCATGGTTTGCTGAAGGCCTATTCTACCCCGGGGCATTCAGGGGTACTGAAAAAATAATGCTGATGCACCTAAAACATAACCGGTATTCAAACACATGATTACAAGCCTTTGACGACACGAATATTTAGGTTTTAACTCCACACTCAGCAATATTCAATCTGTATGGAACAATATTCCATCTATATCAAGCTTGGACCCGACAACTCAGCGATCAACAGCATGAGCATCGATTTCCGCAATTAGGATACGATGACATGTGCCAACCAAGTAATCCCGTCAGTCGCCTCTTGCGACAAACACGGATTGCTGGAAAACAATTCTAAACCCAATCTTTACTACTCAGTCTTAGTCTAAAAAACGTAATGAAGATATATGACCTCGTATCAAGCATGTTGTATTAAGATATTTTGTTTTCCGACATTGCTGTCCGCCGTGTTTATCTTATAGATATATCAACGTGGATGATTACGGTGAGCAGAATCTAAATCAAATTATTTCTAGACAACGACACAGTGGGATGGCAGAACCACCCATTAAACAGTTTTATATCACATACATCCATCCATAACAGTAAACTATCAGCTGTGATCAGTGTCAACCATGTACATCAAAATGTAATCTTACCTCCTCCATGTTTCTTTATGAAGTCTAGTATCTGTATACGACCTTTGATCGCCGCCTGGTGGATGGGTGCTCTTCCCTTAGAGTCCTGAACGCTGAGTCGAGATGGGTCTAAATTGTAGATTCGTTCAAACTCCTTGAGGTTACCGCTGCTGGCAACCTGAAACAGATATCGACAACAGAGTCACTATCTTATTTTTCTGATGAGATGAATAAAGTGTTTGGATTTCGGATTTTTAAAAAAGAAAATCGTCCTAAGTATATACTCATGGAAACAGCGTTTGAGCAGGACTAGCCACGTTTCTGAGAGTTTCCGGACAAATACGTTTCCAGAATGAAAACCTTGGCGTCTTATAGGCAGGTGATCAATCAACCCGATCCTTGTAAATGAGGTTTCATATTTAGCACCAGCATATTTTCACTTTGCACCGTGTCATTTCGAATTAATTGTGTGAACTGTGCATGAGTGCATGTGGCTATGTACATTTCATACGTAATGAAACACACATGATTTGGTGCAAACCGGTATACACACAGCTACCATGTCACTGCATTATATAGTAGGAATTGTCTGTTCTCATATCAAGATGTACGTACACCTCTTGGGATAGATTAATTTCATATACATTGTAATTTCGGTCTACCAGCCTACACGAAGCCTTCATCCTGCTGATCCGCTCCTCCTCTGTATTCCTTTCTGCAAGTTATCATCATCTGGTGCCAGAACTGTTCAGAATACGTAAACTGTACTTTGGAACTCGCTCCCCTATGATCTAAGATGTTCTGCCTCACTTGATATTTTTAAAGCTGATATTAAGACCTTACACTTTGGGAGATATTAAAACAATTTACTTGACCTGTTATATGCGATTAGAGCCTGCCCATGACGTCTGGAGATCAGATTATTATTAGACTTAGTATATATGCATTTAAGAGACAACGTGTAATACAAATATTGTAGTATACAGATAGTAATGAGTAATGTAAGACCACACGTAATATCAATATGTTATAACCACATTCCTACCTTCATCTTTCAACATAATGTACCAGATCTTAATCGCTTAAAATGTTTTGAAGATTTCTGTCATATCTCAAGATTAAAACAGTTCAGGTTCGTAAATACCTTCTGAATTCAAGTATAGCTTCCATAAGATATCCTCCAGCATCTCTGACAAAAATTAAGCCCATTAGTACCATATGTGTTTGCTTTCATATGAACAAATCACACGGCAGTTTGCATATGTTCGTGATGGGCGCTGCTAGATACGCCCGCCTATAATTACACTGTTTTATGCAGAACAATATACACAAGCTTATGCTATTTACAACGGGCCCTGCAGGGGCTGCTCATGAATATATGGGGATTCCTTAGTTCCAATAACTAGAACGTCTTTGTAAATCATTCCTACATTCTCAAATGCTCTTATAAAATCTAGTCTAACACATAAACAATATCTGAACTTTTCCTCGAATGTATATCAAATGGATTTTCCACACTATACATAAGCTATAGGATCAGGTGTCCGGAAACTACACAGAGAGACTTGCCTCGCCTCTCTACCCCTCTCTAGTTCGCCTACAGAAATGGTGAACTGTACTACATACAAGTCACGCCACCCTCTGCTCATAATCCAATAACATAGATTGAAAACACAAGGGGACTAAGTGTAAAACCCTGTGTGAAACCAATACGAAACCAACAGTACCGTAAGGGTACAGAAATTTACACTGACAGTAATGAAGAATGAAATACCACTGATACCTCTTAACATCTTCCCAATTAAGAACGATGATAAACTTCGCTATAATTTTGCTTGATTTATAAATTATATTATAACACATTGTTTAAAATGCCACATAAAATCTCCTTTTCCATCCAACATTATTACCTTAAAGTGAATAATTGGTCTGTGGTAGAGTATTTTCCTCAGAAAATCAACAAAGAATTTGGGTAAAATTCCAGCGTAAATGTTGATATTATCCTGTGGTTGTCGGGTTTTGACCGTTCAACTGTGCTACCTTAGGTTATAATTATTGCTTCAGTCCGCGCATCAGGGAAGACACAGCTTCTCAAACATCATTGATAAAGACCACGCTAAAGTCTGACAGCATGTCAATAACTATATGATTTGTTCCTGTCGACCTGTCATGTTTTCAGATAAAGAATAGCTTAATGAGTGGCTCTGGCAGTCATAAATGACTAAAAATACGACGGTTGACTGATAACTATAAAGTCTCACGTAGAAATGATAGCATAATAAGGGTAAAACATTGTTTGTGGACATTACAAGATATCATGGAGATGTGCACGTAATCTTGCGTCAACTATGCGCAAATTTCGTAATAAAATATGCACAGGTGGATGTGATCTTTGGAAAAAAATATAAACTCGATCAAGTACGTGATGATGGTTGTTTGGGCTCATATTTCATCCATATAACCAATAGCTGCAAGGACAAGCTAGTAATCATCAATCAGTTCTCGTATATCCGTTACAGCTAATTAGTTTTCATGAGAAATATTTTGAGAGTCAGTGTTTGGTTTCTTACATCCTGATATCACGTCAATATCCACCAAATGTTTGACTTCAACAAGAAATGCGTCTAATTTTTTTTCAAACTGTTGAGTCGCATCTACTGTCAGTCTTTAACTTTTATTGTTTACGTTCATTTCTATTCTGGTGCATATGCTTCTCATTGGACCAGGCAATAGTCTATGGAACCACGTGCAGCTTTGTTTCCACGATCAAGTGGTACGCATTATTAGCTTCACCTTGAACCGCACCAAATGATATTGTAATATTGTTGATAATGGCACCACTTCACAGTCCATTGTTGGATGTTTGATGTCCACTTCACACAGCCATGAATCGTAGTGAGGTGTGTAACAACATGACCGACAACACCAGCACCTTAAAAGCCGAGATGAGCTTGAGTCAAACATCGTTAAATGTTGCATAAACAACGCAGATGATATTTGTCGGAACAATTGTGGCATTGCGCTGGAATTACGGAAATCAGCAGACATAAATAGCAACTTGTTGCATGATGCTATCCTTTTTAAGAGAGTTTTCACACCTTCTTAATAAATCGGATGGCGTCTTGTTGACTTAGTTGATAAGCATGCCGTGGAACTCTGATGACTTTGCTCATGATGTTAACCACTGGTTTGTTTAGTCATCAATGGTTCATCGACCGTCTATGATAGCAGTATTACTGATTAATGCAGTCGGCATAGCATGATTTCCAGTATCCATTTATAAAGTTTTCATAATTGTCGTCCCTTTACGAATCTGTGTCGGTAGAAAATCGAGACTTATTTGCTTATTAACTGGCGCTGACTTTTTAAATCAACTTTTTGTGGAACTATAAAACCACGTTACAATTTAATAATTAGGTCAGTATAGTAACGCTGTACATGATAAATACAAAGGAGTCCAATTTGGTCTTAGGTCTACAAGTACGTATCAGTACAAAAATACTACAATGATAGAAAACTTGGTATTCTAGGAAGCTTAATTGTCCGTATATGTTCCAATATACATGCCGTACAATGTTCGTACATCACCATAAGCATAAGGCACATACAGAACGTACGTGTTGGATTCGCACTCTGGAGAGATAGTACATCTATGTAGACACATTAGTAAGGTGAAGGTACTGTTAGGGGTAGGACCCTGTAAACATTGCTGCCATACCGTGACTTAAAACAGTTTGTTTTAAATTCGTACACATATTTAAAAAACCCATCGACGAAGGACAGTAAAACTAGTCATCAGAGGGACACGAATCCAAACTAGTATTTATCTCTAAAATAGGATTTCAAATTAGGACAATACAATATAAAGAAACGCTGAAAAGTGGCAACAACTGAAACTCCCTATTAAGATTTAAAATAGGAAGGGATAATCATGTAACACCTACTTTGGCACTTTGGCAAGGGACTCTTATATGTACCAGCTTAAAACCCCTAGACTTAGTAATGTTAAATCATAATATATTGGTAATAATAAATCATATTATCCTGTGACAATTATACTTATGAAATCATATGCTCACATGCAGAAATGGCACCAAGGTAAGACATAAAGAACCTTTAGATCGTACGTTTTGGGTAGGCAATATGATACGTTTAAACACACATGAGAACAGCGTTTGAACCCTGTTATGATGGACTTGAGACTTTGGAACCCTGTTGACATAAGAAAAGATGCAAAATAACATGCTATCGAGGGAAACTGCTTGTTAGGTAAGCACATGGGTATGAAAACATAGCATGCACCGACGACAGAAATTACCATCGGAAATGGCAATCTGGTAAGATGGAACATTTGGCAACTTCGTTGGCACCCAGGTACGATAAACACATAAGGGCACCTATGGAAATTTCGTTCAGACTCGGCGTCCTGTTAAGATAAACAAATATGGCCTCCTACAGAAAGTACATGTAGAAATACCTTGGCACAATAAACACATACGGGCACCTATGAAATTACTTGAAGAATCAGTCTCCTGTTAAGATAAACGAATGTGGTCACCTACAGAACGTACCGTGTAGATTCGGTATCCTTTTACAATAAGTACATACGGTCACTTAAAGAAAGTACCTGTAGACTCAATAAACTTGTGAAAAAAAACCCGAGCAGGGTCACCTTCAGAAATTAACTGTAGAATGAGTAGCCTGGTAAGATAATCGCATACGACCACCTACAGTAATTTGGTGTGAAGTTTGTATCCTGGCACGACATGGTCTGTCATTACCCGACCATGGTAAACGCATGCGGTTAACTATAGAGATCACTTGTGGAACTAATGCCATTGTAAAGAATAAGTTTTCCTATAGAAAGTACTTGCAGAGTCCTCACACTAAACGCATATGGGCACCTACAATAATTGTAGCGCCACTCTCGAAAATATGAACCATACTGGTCATTCAATGAAATACACGAACGAAATGAAGAGATTTATGATACACTTACTTCAAAAGTTGTTATTGTGCCGAGGGATGTTTGACTCCCAAATTGAGAGCTATTGTCCTTCCCATCGACAACCAGACCATGCCCCGTGGCCATGATATAGCTTGGTCTCCTACACTGACCGCACTTCGGTTCCGGAGGCGGTAAGGACTCCATGGGGTGGGGACTGACATCTGACATTCGCTGTTCTAATCCTAACCATCTTCTACCACTTTTTAATAATTCAGCTGTAAACGGCATGATGTCAAGATCACAACCTGCCCAAAGTTGAAGTCGCGCAGCACACTGTCCCCTGAATGATAGTCGCGATACTGTTTTGTGTTACACAGATGATAAGGCAGATCACGTATAAATCAGAAGTTCAAAGCGGAGTGATAACTCCTTGCAACGAAGCGATGTCTGATGATATGTCACCACTTTGATCAGTTTCAGCTGAATGCTTCGAAATCCAAAAAAAATGTTTACGTCATTATCCCTGGTTCTACCTCAGGCGCACCCTCCGTTAAAACGATTGTGTCACCATGCAAACACATCGGTATTGGTTGTATAAGTCATGTGATCAAACGAATAGCTAAATAACGTGAAATCGATATTCCGCACCAATCCACTAATACAAATCAATGTTCTAGATCATACGGTGACGAAAACTTGTCGATTAATGTCGATTAATTACATACATTGTCGCTATTTACTCACAGGAACGGCACACAATAAATACAAAATAGTTAATAACTGCTGTTTGACAAGTTGTTTGATGTGAGTCTCCGACAGCGCAAACGCGTGCGCTAATGCACCA
Source organism: Haliotis asinina (assembly GCF_037392515.1). Classification (NCBI taxonomy): domain Eukaryota; kingdom Metazoa; phylum Mollusca; class Gastropoda; order Lepetellida; family Haliotidae; genus Haliotis; species Haliotis asinina. The sequence continues at coordinate 37,582,730 of NC_090286.1, forward strand.
CTGATTCTGTTAACCCGTACTTGTCCATCGTGATTGCTGGCGATGATATCTATTTAGATTATCAACATCTGTCTGGCCATTTGCTTAATTAATAGACTACATTCACGAGACGTTGGAGGGACGTTATATTGTATAGGGATAATATATAGATTCTAGAAAACAGAAAATCATTAAACCAATAAGACAAGTACTTTATTGGGTTTCAGTCTCTCGGTACACATTAATTGTTTGATTGCGTGGTCAGTCCATTGCTTGTGTAAACTCCATCGGTTTCACCAAATATTAAAGGCCTACATACGAGCGTATTCGCCATACGTTTTAGAGGCTACTCAGACCACGATAAACAAAACGTGCTCAATTGTTAGGTTTCGTACAAACATTTCCACTGAAAATTAACGGAATGGTTTTAACACCAATGCCTATTTGCCACAGTTAGTATTGGTGTCTCCCAATGAGGAAAATGTAGAGAGAACTAAATTATCCTCATTCGATTTCCCCCAATATGACAGGCCTACATAGGAACGTATTCACCAAGCTAAACAAAATGTACAAATTTCTAATATTGTACAATGTTTCCACTGAAAACGGAATAGTCTTAAAAGATTTATCCTTTGACCTAATACATAATAATATAACGAGAAAATAAGTCTCATTCGATTTCACCAAATATTACACGCCTACCAAAGAGCGTATTCACCATCCTTGTAAAACACAACGCAGGCCACGATAAACAAAACTACAGTTGTTAATCTTGTACAAAAGTTTCCACTGAAAATTCACGGAATAGGTGTAACACATTTACCCGTTTGTCTCAGTTAGTCTAGATGTTTCCTAATGATGAAAATAAAGACAAAACTCAATAAGTACATGGGTCTGATTACCAACACGCGTTGTGAATTTATTTGTCACTTCACAATGCTACACTAGAAGTGTACTCAGGTATGCGAATACCGCTCATTATTCTCATAGGCTTCAGTGGTTAAAAAACATCGGGACTAAATAATTGACACCAGAGCCTTAACACGTAGACAACCCTGTTAATTAAACAATGCGTACAACGCCGTGGTTTTATAAAAATATCCAAAGAACCCAACTAATATTTCACACAAGTTACAAGCCTAGAGGTTTGATGATGCTGTCTAATAATACCTTTAAAAACGAAACGGATGTGTGATTCGTGTTAGCTCGTCACGCCGACGACTTGAGTTCGATCGCTCGTGTATGTGAAACCAAACCTTGTATTCTCCTTTATGATATTTATTGCTCCAGTATTGCTCTCTCCTTGACGGAAAACAAATGAATACAACGCATAGGAAACGGATCATGAGAGAGAAGTATTCTCCTCAGACACAGACAGGCGTCTTATCAGTTTCTCAGAATGGAATGACAATAGAATTACCGAGGACCTTGATAGGATTCGAACACAGCACTTTGCCTTGCCCACATGACCAAAGAGGTTAATCCTCATTAGCAGTCTGACAGGATGTTATATGGGGAGTGACTCCACGCCCTGCTTTCCGGTGACAGCAACACGTTCTCTAGTCATATCGTCATAGAAAGAGGTGTTTGACTCATCAATATGGTATTCCAGATTTAAATTCACGATCATGTTGAAAACATTTATCACTTATTGTCATTGCAATAATAACTCGAATATCGCTTCATCATTTCCTCACTGTGGCCAAAGTGGTAATATTTTGCAAGTCGATAGGTAATTGTTATTTTGCGTATCCTAGGAGACGGTGTTCTTGTAAAAGCAATTAAGAACTAGATAACATCACTGGGATACTGTAACATATCCGATGAGTGAGTGAGTTAATATTTAAGGTCACATCGGCAATATTGCAGCCATGTCGTGACGAGAACGATTAATCATAAAAATACAAATGAACTAATACCACATACACTGTAAAAACCTGTCAACGAAGGACAGTACAACTAACTAGAATATCACAGAATAGAATGTAAAACTAGTGATTAGACCTAAAACAATGTATCTATAGTGGACAGTACAATATTAAAATGAGTTATATGTTGCCAACAACTGAAGGTAGATCACTATACTAAGGACAATGGGAACTTACAGTGCATTTGCTTCCTGCATGGACCCTAGTTGTATTGACATCATCCCTTCAGCCGTTAGCAATTTAGACAAATCTAGTCAAAGAACACTTATTCTACCATTAAAAACCTGGAAAACTTAGATTTACACGAAAAGTTTTGGGACTTAAGTATCCGATAATGAGATTTATGCACTAGCTTGCAAAGTCTATGACGTCCATGTGATCCATACCATTCACCAAACCACAGTCGTGTAAAGATGTTTTTATAATCCAGCCAAGAAAGTAGAAAGGTAATATCACAGAAGATGTAAAATAGAATCGCAAATGCCTTGTTATTATGCACCCGATATACATCCATGTTCCTAGTTCATGTCGTTTGACATTTGAAATGACTTACTGCACAGCGTACAACAGCTGGTAAGGTGACGCTACTTGAGATGTCAGACCAGTGATGGATTTTACCATGAAGGTTCGCCTAGAACTATCGGCCAGATTCTTTTCTGTTAAAGAGGCACTGTCTTGGACACGATAAATCAACAATAATTGTTAAGGTTAAAAATCTTACTCTTGTCTCGATAAAAATCAAAAGTGCATGACAATATGTTCATTATATCTTCTTTTGACATTCCATACTTCAAAAAATTTGACTCTCATGATAAACAGTGCGTATGGCGCATTAACTGTCATCTACCACGAGCTCCCAACAGAATAATTGTTTGTTGTTCAATGCCCTACTTGCTGCAACGCAATGTTCGAGCTATACGGAGTGTGTGTGAAATAAGCGACACTGGACCAGACAATCCAGTGATCAACAGGATGAGCCATTATCTACTCAGTCTGGATACGGTGACATATGTTTGCAAGTCTGGCCACTCGATTCCACCAGTCGCCTATTAAGAACAATTCTAACCTGGATTTTCATGATTGTGCTCTTGGATTAACATATAACTTTAACATATAACACCGTTGCAGAGTTTACCCTCCACAATATTTCAAGAGTTAAGTTTTGCCATTTTCCCCTAGCGGTTCAACGATCCTTCTTGATCCAACACCATTATTCACCATCAGCATTTCACCGTCGTGTTATTGACGACACGCGTTCAGGTTCTGTCTACCGTTTTCAATTTTATAGCCATTGTATTCTACAAAAAGAACCACCAACAGTGCCACAGGAGAACGGTTTCCTGGATATGACGATAATTACTACTTTACAAGAAATATGTTCTTTTGTACAAATACTTGGTGACATTAACAAATTTCGGTTGAAAACAAGTATGAACCACAACTCAAGCACCATGCATATGTAGACAGAAAAAACAAGCTCCATCACACTGATCTTTCTGGAGCAGGGCGGTGGGGTAGCTCAGTGGTTATAGCGTTCGCTCGTCACGCCGAAGATCCGAGTTCGATTCCTCACATGGGTACAATGTGTGAAGCCCATTTTCTAGTGTCCCCCGCCGTGGTATTGCTGGAATAATGTTAAACGCGGCGTAAAACTAAACCCACTCACTCACTCACGCACTTTCTGGAGCAAATACAACACGTTGAAATAAATGAGAAATTCAAACAAGATCAGTTACCTCGATAGCTAATGGTATAGTATGATTCGAAAAACACATCGACACAAATACAAACTACGGAATTGTAGGCAGGTGCTTGTATTATAATAAAGTACCATAGCTGACAGTCACACGGGTCCCTCTCTGTCACATTGGCACAAACGTGCACAGGCACACGTGTACATGTGTTTATTCGCGTTGGACAATGGTTCTAAACACTTGATGTATATTTGTGGTGTTTTAGAACAACTATTCTGACTGTATAATGCGATAATATTTGTACAAGTACATTAAAGTGATGAATCTAAAGCTAACATAATGGTCCCTCTGTGTGATGGTAGATTTATTTAACGAGAGACATATTAGTGCCGACCATGGAAACTCGTCACGTGAACCGGCCACGCCTGTTCAATCAACCGACACAACATTGTTCGTTTCATTTGTCACTACTTTGCTTACATATTTTACCTTAATGTATAGCATCAAATACAATAATAACAAATTGCGAAGTAACTTTAGACGGTCAAAATATAGTGGGATAAGTACACGACCTTATTTCAGATTAAAAAAACCCCAACATTCCGATCGCAAAAACACACTCCAACAACAACGTTTACAGAAGCAACGCATATCTGTTCTCTCTTTCATAACATTTATGTGAAGCGGTCCCAGAGATGAGCTAATGTATGCATCACAATTCATTTATTTCAGAGCAGTATCACATTGAGCCTTACGTCGAGATGTACATATCAAGTCGCCCTGATTCGTGCTTACTTTTTCGTTAAAACTATGATCACTGAGAGTGAGACGACGACCTTTAATAGGTCGCTGTAATATCACGATGGACGTTTTGACAGGACAGTTCAGGCTAGTCGTTGTAATGACACAGTATATCGGTTGAACTGTTCACAGTGCTTGTTCCATTATTTTATCGAGAAAGGGAATGAAAATTTCAATGAACAAAAAATGTTAAACAGACTCTACCTTTAGAGCGCATTCATCCACATCCATTGTGAGGCTATTATTGTATACCGTACGTCTCCGACCTTGCCCCTTCCTGCTAGCTGTATAGCCACAGGTCATGAGTAATGTTCAACTTACTTGTAAAGAAACATAAATAAGTTTATGGGTGCCTCAACGACTTTGTGTATGCAGGTTTGTCATGAATCTATTGACACCAAAGGGGTGTCTATCTTAGGGATATCGCTATCGCATGTTGTGAAATTCTCTCCACATTTGCCCAGAAGTGTTAATCTGAAGCATGAAATTTTGCTTGTCATCATGAGGCCAGAACGTTCGAGTAGGAACGCAGTAAGGTTGAATAACGGTGAGTGTGAATGTCACAGCATTGTTAACTTAAAATAGAACTTGATTGTTGCGTTGTGGGATTTGAATGAGATTAAAAACTGGAGCGTGTGAGCGGGGGCTTGAATGAAATAGCGTGGATACAGGATGGGGAATGACTCGACAAACTGTGTGTTGGATGTAAGAGTCTGACCGAGGTTCGGACTGTGTTGATTCACCCTCTTGACTTCAAGGAGAGTTACACAGAAGTGTCCATAGTAGATTGGGACAGTTTAAGTATATTTCGAAACGCTATGAGTGGATGGGTTTATTCTCTATACTGAGGGTCAGACCGACCGTGGAGGAGGTGAGTGTGTTCACGTTACACCATACACCTCTCTCTACAACAGTAGTGTCGTCCTGTTAAAGATAACACGCCTGGTCGTAATGACATGACTAAGGGACGCCTCGCAAAGGTTTAGTCTGTGGTGATCATGCATGACCCATTCAGGTATTCAATTCCTCGGGGTCAATACAGATATTTTGCTAGCGAGTAATCCTTCACACATCAACGAACACACTACACACAGCCTTACAAGAACACATGTAGAAAGATGGCATGCAATTTCGTAGAGCTGTTTGTACGACTTAACCTATATCCTAAGACATAGAGGAATGCTTCTATCCTGTACGAAGGTCGACTGTTACAGGCGCCACTATACCTGAGGGTGACGGGAGGAGGTAGGGTGACGAACTGGGATAGAATGACGAAAGTGGCGTGGGGGATAGAAGAGCGAGTTATGACGAGATAGAGGAATGTTTCAAGTTTAACTGATGAATGTTATTGAACATATTTTGAATAATACCTAGGGCTGATGGTGGAGGGGTGGTGTAGTGTAGAGGTGAGGTGGCGGTAGGGTGGTAGTGGTGGTTGATGGGGGAGGGGATATAAAGAGGCTGGTACTGGTGTTGATTACACACCGATATGAGAGAACCTTCCAGCCATGTCTATGAGCCGAAGGGTTACTGACGATTTGTCGCCAACCTATTCAGAAAGGGTATGTGGCGTAAAATGCATACTATTACCCTATCAACACACAACAGCAATGTATATAATAAATTCTTTCTGATCTTAACTTTATGTTAAGCCGTGCATGAATGCACGACATATAATCAAATGACAAGTGAAAAGTATTTTCAGCTTATATTAGCTCTAAGGTCGCCAGTGTCGGCGGTGTTTACCTGTACCCATTGAATGTCAGCGAAACGTGTCTTTCGTCAACATCTTTTATCGGCAGTACAATCTATCTGAACAAATACATATAGCACACTCTACCTTCAACATCCGGAATGGACTCTCATCAACGAGGCAGAAGTCTCTGTCCACTGTAGTGCTCTGGGATATGTTTCGTATACGGGACAAAGGTATCTTTCCGTTCCACACCCTTTCCTTGCCCCGGTCTTTCGTGGGGACGCTTATATAGGAAATACTTCCACGTTGACTGGACTGTGACTGGATATGGCTCCCGAAAGACTTTCTGCGAAGTGATTTGAGCATGGTGCTCTCTTGATCCTCGTTGACCGATTGATACACTGACTATGATTAAGCTGAACTGACGAGGGGGTTGTCAACACGGTGTTGAACGCAGACGTTTTAACATGCACTTCCGTTCAGTGACGACAGCTCCCGTAGGAGAACTACCTCAACCGTTTGTAATGCCTCTAATTGCTACGGCTGTCCAACATGCAGATGGAGTGTTCTACAACTAATCGTATGTTGTTGATGCCAAGTGCTGAGCCTATTAAGCCAGGCCGATCAATCGGAAATATTTGTTTAGTAATCGTCTACCTGACACAGAAATCGGCGGGTCCTGATAGAGAGACCAGTGAATACAGAATCATGCTTTTACCCCATAAATACCCACGGGTTTGGTTACACATACTGCAGGGGACTTTAACTAATGCAGGAAGAGGTCAAACGGATGAGGATGTCGATTTACGATGGGCACTCACAATCTTATCTTCAGTCCACACAGATTGTGTCAGTGACATTTTGAGGCGCATGCACACGACTGAATATATCACATGACTTAAAACCATTTAACATCGAATCTATTTGTATAGTTGTGACAAGTACGAGGAAAGTAGAACCTTTGAGAAATATCTGGAAAGCACGCAAAATGCAAAGGTTATGTTATTTAACCAGGGTAGGGAAATACCAAGTCTATTTATCACATTTTAACAGATTAAATTATACAGTGCCGATCCAAATCATAAATGCATAGATTAACAAAACGTAATCGAATCTCTTAATAAATAGACCTTACGTATTTTCCTCTGATTTCCAAAGCTCTATCTTTGTAACAAAAAGAGTACATGAGTGAAAATTGTTTTATGCCGCTTTTAGCAATATTCCAGCAATATCATCATTATTTTGTAGCGATAAAACACATGCTTATGATAATATAGTGTGAACCATGCAACGGACTTTATTTCCAAAAAAAAATTTCATGATTCTGGAAATGACTTTGTGACTTGTATTTCTTCATTCAAAGTGGTCGAAACATACCGTTAACATTCCATCTAATCTCTCCTATGCATGGACAGGCATAAACCCCATGTAAACAAGCACTGTAAATATATCACTGCCATGAGCATTGCGTTCATTGTTCAGTAAAGGTTATATGTCAGGTATTTGCATGTGAAAAAACATGGCTGTCCTGAGACTTAAGTTGGTGTTACAGTCGCCGTCATTTTATCAAGAACAGTGTAATTATTTCAAGCCCCCTCTCAGTGACACCTGACAGAGTTGATTGTGACGCTGTGTACACACTGATAGCGTGACTAATACCGTTGTGTAGGCATGATGAAAGCGATTTCAACTATGATGTGAAATCCATCCAGAAGCCTCTCTATTGTACAAGTCACCACGCGGGGGCATGACTGGCGATAACTGATTCTACTTTGTTGACGATGACGTGCAATTAGTGAAAGATATATAGAAACTGACAGACTGCCTTGTATGTTTTATACATGTCTGTGTCTATCTCTAGAACTACGTATGGTTTTTTCTTGTCCTCTCCTACAGAAATTCTGAATGTACCTTTCGGTTCATGTTCTAAATATGTCGGTGTCAGATCATGTATGTTTGTTGTGTTTTGTCTCTTATGGTAATCCAGTATGTACCTTTCTGGCTGTGTTCTAAATGTCTCTGTGCGTCTTTCTCTAGGATCATGTATGGTTGTGTTGGTTCTCTCTTACGGCCATCCTGAATATAACTTTCGGTCTGTGTTCTAAATATGTCTGTGTGTGCCTCTCTTTAGCACCATGGGTTCGTGCTGGTTCTATCCTGCTGAATGTAACTTTCGGTCTGTTTTCTATATCTGTCTGTTTGTCTGTCTGTATGTATGTAGGACCGAGAATGTTGGTGCTGGTACTCTCCTACCAAAATATTGAATTAAACTTTCGACTGTGTTTTGAATGTCTGTGTGCGTCTTTTTCTAGGACCATGTATGTGTGTGCAGGTTCTTTCTTATGGTAATCCAGAATGTAACTTTCGGTCTGTGTTCTATATATGTTTGTGTCTCTCCCTATGACTATGAGTGTCGGAGCTGGTTCTCTCCTTTCTTAATCCTGAAGGTACCATCCTATCTTTCCTCTGAATCTGTCTGGGAAGGAATGTGCATTTCTGGACCTTTTCTACCCTACATGGATACTAAATAGAACGTTTTCTCTGTGTTGTACTTATACACATCTATCTGTCTTTTGGACAATGTTTGTATGGCTTGTTCTCCCTACCTTAACACCAAACATATCCTTCTGTATATACCCCAGCATGTGTCTCTGTATATGGCAGTTATTACTTCTCAGAAATCTCACGCAAAACAATTCACTGAGAAACCAACAAACAAGAAAGACAATTAATACCATTAACAATAGTATGCTATCAACAAGGTTTACAGATCGATGGAAATTACTTTAATTATAGTAATGAATGTAGTATTCATAAATATAAGTGCAGTCCCTGTGGGAGAGCAATAAAGTCATAGATAATGATATTCACCCAGCAGCAACAGTACTGGACCTATCATGGGTTCCCACTGTTGAAAACAATTATCTTAGAACAAAAGTTGTTTTTGATGTACCGTGACATGATGGACCTTAAACCTAACCTTGGCCTGTCCCTTCGCATAGTGTGAATACCTTCTAGAAGATCCTATGTCTCATTGTCTATAAGTGTTCTGGAAGATTCACCTAACCCTGGCCTGCCCCTTCACATAGTGTGAATACCTTCTAGAATGCTCCTATGTCTCATTGTCTACAGGTGTTCTGGAAGATTCACCTAACCCTGGCCTGCCCCTTCAGATAGTGTGAATACCTTCTAGAATGCTCCTTTGTCTCAATGTCTATGGGTGTTCTGGAACATTCTAGAATACAGTGGACTCTAAAGTTATCTAAGTATAGCGACATCCGAACACAAGGTTTCGTGGAATAGTGGTTCCCTACAACTAATCGATGTTCAAACATAGGGTTATTGCCTTTAACTGAATCAAACTCACTGTTATACAATGCAAGTATACCTGCCATATAACAATGTAGTTTTGCGATGGTTCGTTTATGCCGTACTACCAAATGTAACTGAACGTATGTAATATCCGTCAGTCTGTCACGTGTGATGTTAGTGATTTAATACATTCATAATAAAACTAATTGTCTGACTGCGTCTGTTTATCCATCTGTCCGCGTATGTCAGTGGCAGTCTTTAATATATTCGTGCAAAATACAAATGTCTACAGTATTACTGTTTCTGTCTGTTACTGACATAGATATAATATATCCAATGTTCTTTACGCAATGATTCTTAATACTACTGTAAAGAAAATGTATCAAGGTTTTAATTTAATTCTAATTTATTCGATAGGACAATCAGGGTCAAAACTATTTCAGGTACTATTTTCAGGTTAGTTTGAAGAAGTAACAAACGCAAATATTCTTGAGAAGAACCACATGAACACATATTTAATACATCATGAGGACGCACAAATGTGTCAACAACCCCGAATTAGACACATTGTTATTAACACATGTATCAAGTCCTTTTCAATATACACCCGACCTATTTTCTGCTTAAAATAAAATATTCCGTTCATATTCTTCTTCACTCCCTCTTTGCAATTCTCGAGGCACAGAGTCCCACTTTTTCTTGATAAGCAATTCCGGTTACTAAAGACGTTAATGCCATTAAACCAATGATTTGGATGGTCTGTTTTTTCATCATTCATCATGAAATACCACTGTATTTATTTGTCCATACCGTAAAGAAACATCCGTTTAAGTGTTTTTCGTATCTTCTCATCGGTATTTAACTGGGTACGGCCGTTACGAAGTAAATATAGATTAAAGGGAACAGGAAAAATTGAAATTTAAAAGAAGGTGATCCAGGCCCTTGTCCCCCATTTAACGCTCCCCAGACAAGGAATGGACTTGTACCAAGAAATGCTGTCTGGTCGCATCCATCAAAACCATTTCACAGAGTGAGAAGACTGACGGTGCCAGTCAAGCGACTGGGCAGTACCAGAAGTGAGACATCAAGTACAAAGGTTAACAGTTGGGTCCTCGGTATGCAAGAGTGACATTTCCTAAGTGAGGATCATATATATGCCATGTTTCGCATGAATCGTGCCGGTCACATTCGTATAAACGGGGACATGTAATACTCGAATATAAATATACGTGGAATACATATATCTGTGATAGTTTTGGTTTTGTCCAAAAACAGGTTTGTTGTGAATAGTCGTTAGCTGAGTATATCAGAACTCTTTTAGATTAGTATACCGTGATTTGTTCTGATTTAATTGTCCGATACTGATAATTGCAGGTAAACGGCCGGATGAAAGCAGTGTAAACTTGACAGTTCAGACATCAATCAACCCCATTGTGATGTATCCCACGTTTTGATACGACACTCACTGATAAGATACAGACATCTCACCACATGTGTTACCTATGTTATACAGCATGTTGTCACACCTTAGGCAAATGAGTTTTGTTCACCCAGTGCACAATAGGTAATACTATCCAGTTGGTTAAAGTCATGTGACTATTACATAGTGCGTAACATGCAGCTTGGGTTATCCGGGGCATCAGATTCCGATTACAGTGTCTAGTGAGCAACTAGTCAGATGGATACTCGGCACTATATAAATAAATTATTACTAACAGTATTAACATTACAAAACTCGCATACCCATTTCAACACACCGGCGTACGCCAATACAATCATCACCCATTGGCACTTATTACTCTTTGACACGCAGCATAGCAAACCTACCTTCAGCATTCGGAGAGGACTTTCAGTTATAAAACACACTTCTCCAACCACCGTCATTGCTGCCCCGCGGAGATAAGGGAACTGTTGGTGAGGGGAGCAATGATGAAAGAGAATTACAGGTTTACTGTCCCACACTTTCAGTCTCTGGTTTATTCTTCTCCCACACGTCTGTTCACCCTCTGAGTAATGACAACCTCTTCCCGTTCTTGCAACATTGAGCTATTGCCACAACCACAATCTTCCAGTATACGCTTGGGCTATCCGGTGTAACATATGGTTGTCAGCTTCTCCGATATTATCGATAAATAACGGTACAGACTAGGAATAGTTAGGGTATCGATCTGTGGTGCACTTATAATTGGATAAACACACTTAACCCATCACTCATACAGCAACGAACAATTTGAGCAATTTGGGTATCACTTCTGTTTAGCAGGTATGCATGCTCATGCCTCATTAAGCACAATCCGGTGGTCAGTATCAGCACTTGGAATCATTAATTGACCTGCCACACGCCGAGGTCACAGAATATCATAAATACTGACAGATACCTCGGACATGAATTGGTTTCCAGCAACGTATGATTGTCCCCATGATGCCAGTAAATGGATCGGAAGGTCAGACGCGATTGGTGGAGTCATTTCGTTCTAATAAACCCACCGACGTTAGTTATCGTTCAAAACATCGATCACTGGTTTGCATGTCCCAGATACGATTGCTAACACACGGAATTCATACGGATAACGTTCAAAGACCACTATTAACAGGTCACCTTCAGATAGCTGCAATATTGCTGAGTGTATTATAGTGAACACACAAAAGGCAAGGCTCCTTTTTAGATAGAGAGGGTACTGGTGGCCCAGTGATTCCTATTGTGAATCCTGAATATATATATAATTTTGAAATATATATATAAAATTTTGATAGTAACAAACAAACCCATTTTAACCGAAAAGGAGCCCCAGGGAGACCAGAGATTCAGAGGAAATCCAGACTTGCTATATTTAAGTCTTTAGCTCTGCAGGATAGGCTTGGCAGTAGGCAAAATAATGTGGTTAAGAGACTGTGAGACAGACTGTAATTCTATATATCTGGAGGTTCTACTGATCAACAAATATACAACTGCATCACACGTTGTGTCATAACCATTTATACGATACATCAAAACGCTCTAACACTGCATGCTTAAGTGCTGTCGAACAATGAAAGCTTTGTTTCGTTGTTTTGCAAAACGGGAATTTGTTGAATTATTAAATATACTTAATTTCAACAGTTTGAGTGTTGAAATGAAACACAGGTTCTAGCACGAACTGCCAGATTGTGAGAGTCGTTGGAAATTTTGGATTTGGAACAAGTATAATGAGACCCTCAAATGCAATTGGTGCCTTGCATGGGAGCGAGTGAGTTTAGTGTTACGCCGCTGTTGGAAATGTTCCAGCAGGGGACACCAGAAATGCGTTTCACACATTGCACCCACGTGGCGAAACGAACCCAGGGTCTACGGCGTGACGAGCGAACACTTATCCACTGCCCCTGTTCATGGGTGTAATAAGTATTACCTCTAAATTAATAATCGAGCGCAATAATTGCGATGACATGCCAAGTCCATGTTAAGAATGATAAACGAAAAGACGGCATCCATTGTTGTCGTCCTTAGACACACAGAGGGTACCATCAACCTTGGTCTGAAAACATTCCTGAAGAGACACCAGGGGAGTGGGTTGTTACGAGGAAACTCTGTGTTTCCAGATACAGAAACAAAATGCTTCAGGAAACAGTATGGATGTAGATCACCAACATAGGTGGCTAATGTATCTCTCTTCGTTACCGGTAGCATTTTATTGTCCTCTTTTGACCAATGTCTAACGCGGACACATCGCCAGGAACCCGATGGTTGTTTTTAAAAAACTTCTTTAAAAAGTATTTCATGCAATAGTGAAGGGTACAGAATAAAATTCAAAGGAAATAACTCTGTTCATCACATAATTTCGTCACATAATCGTAACTGTAAGTTTGTCTGGCCTTTGCGTTTTTATGTTTTAAACATCCATAACAACGGTTTGGTAATGTTAAAGTGATTTGTGTTATTGGAAACGACATGCAGGTATTGTACAGTAACCTTCACGACAGATACTGGGAGCAGACAAATGAATACAAAGCCAAACATTTCTAACAAGAAATAAACAAATGGATATATAAACTAGAAAATTAATTGAGTATCCACAGTACCCGAATGAGATTTCAAGGGAACGTAATGATCCTGTATTCTATCATTACCTGACAGTCGATGATCACACTTCATGTATTATTAGGTTCTCGGATCATATGCTTAATGAAGACTTTATCAACGGTCTTTGCGATGTTACTTGTCAGCATTCAACTGTGGAACTGTTTTGCTACCAAGACAGTTATCGATTAATCTATAAACATCGACATGATACGGTATATGTTTTTGAAATATATATTAACTTAATTAGACAAACTCGCACAACTTCGGGCAAACTGACAACATTACAGTGAAGTATAAAAACATCCATAACTCAGTTGTCAGTGTTCGTGAAGAAACGTTCAGTGCAAAGTAAACATAAACTATAACTGAAATTATTCCCGGTAATGCTTTGTATTGAAAAAAAGATATGTATGGATTAAGGTGACTTCATTCAGTCGACGAGGTAGAATGAGAAAGAATGTTGATTTCAATTTGTTATTAAAGCGTTCTCATGCTGGATTGTATAGATGGGCGAAAAACGTTATACAGATGGGAAAAGGTATCGCAAAACGTAAGTTATGACAGGACCTATCTTCAGTCAGAGAATATATATCATGTGTCTCAAAGAAGAAGAGTATTTTGTAACCAGAGTGCTGAAACGTCTTTTCATTAACACAAAAGCTAACCGTAAAGAATCTGAATTGTAAAACTTGATTAAACATTTGCTATGTAATACAACTGAAATTAACACTATCGTGTCAATAAACGTATGGTCATCCCAAACGGGCAACAAGATGAATAGTTCTTATTCATACACTCAATTCACAAATAGTTTCAAAAACAGAAGACACAGTATTGCTTTGATGTTGGGGCAACCTGTTCCATTCTTGCTCTAATGTATCAATAACTGGCGAACCTTACGCCCTAGAATGTCCCAAACATGCCCAACAGGATTCAGTTCAGGGCTTCAGGCTGACCATGGAAGGGTGGTAGTACAGGAAATAAAACAAAATAATGATAATAAAAAAATAAACAATAAAAAGAAAATATCGATATGAAATGTCGTCTTTGCAAGGAATTCACAGAGACTGTCCAACACCTTGTCAGTGGATGCCCTTCCTTGGCACAAACAGCATATCTTCAAAGACATGATGGCATGGCTCGCTGCTTTTACTATCGTCTCCGCCATGCCTGTGACTTTGACTCCGTGGTTCATCCATGGTACGACCCTGAACATGTCCAGGGCGTCCTGGAAAATGATGCTTTTAAACTTCTCTGGAATAGGCCAATATACAGCCTGAGACAACAAACCTGATCTGGTTCTTTTTGATAAAACTAGTGAAATTATTTATATCATTGAATTTTCTGTCCTTTTTCACAGCAATGTGATTGGCAAGATTCAGGAAAAGCGTGATAAATATGCGGACCTCGCCTTTGAAATGTCTGGCCTGCATCCCAAGTACACTGTCGTCAGGCTCCCCATTGTTCTCGGTGCCCTTGGATTGGTACCTCCTGATCTCTTGGCGCAAATCAGGAGAGTGCCCGGGTTCTCCATCGGGAGCACAACCCTTCCGACAATCTGGGTAATACAGAAGGCTGCAGTGTTGGGGAGCCTCCATATTCTCCGAAAAGTTCTTGGTGGGTTCGACTAGGCAGTGTTTTCTGGGAGAAGTCCCATTCGCTGTCTGGGCTGCGTGTAGAGGGGGTGAGGGCCATGAGCTGATGATGAGCTTTACCAGCCTGACTTTGCCAGGATCACCCAAACCATCTCTGCTGCATTCAATTCTTATCTGTAAAACATAAGAATAAGAATGCGCGCGCGTGACATGGCCTGTCGTTGTCATCCATAAAGACTGGCTTTGCTAACAAGGGATGATTATCAAATGAGGTCTTACATGCTTCCTCAAGATTTCCTCTTGGTATCTCTGTCCAGTCACTGTGACAAGCTTTAATATGCAGTCATACGAAACACAGCCCCATATCACCAAGGATCATCCGGCGAACTTCTTTCAGGATGTTTTTTCGAGCATATGTCCTTTCCCTCTCACGCCATACACGCGCCCTTACGTCAGTACCAAACGGCAAAAACAGCTCTCGTCTGAAAAATGGGTCTTCCTTCAGGTTCCAAAGACACCACCGTAATCTTGCAACCGTGTGGACACACGTCACCAAAAGTCGTCGGACAGGCCTCCTGCCCTTGCATCCTACTGTTTGCAGTCAATTCCTAATAGGTTCATGACAGAGGCGCAGGTGTAGAGACTTTTGTCGTTTTAACATTGGACTTGATGCAAAGGGAAATCGACGAACATGTCGAAGTAGAGCTGCGTATATCGTCTACCTGATGTCTTGCGTAGTCTGTCTAACGATGCAGATTCTATACGTCGTTTGTTTGGAGGTATTTCCTCACCAAAGCGACTGAATGTTGAGGGATGGTAACCTAGTTTGGCAGTTTATGTCATCGACACCCCGGAAGTAACATTGTGACAAGAAGCAGGCGATTTAGCTCAGTTTTCTAACAAGTTTCAATGATAACTGAAACTGTATTTTCACAGCACGAGTGCTGCAAGTGTTTCATATGTTGCACATTTGTTGCTGCAGCAAGTGCAGCGTGTTTGTTGATACACGTAATAGTTATTGTTTTCGTTCATTTTCATGATGTTCTTTTATGGCGATTCTTGTAAGCCGCTGGCAACAGTAACTCATTCGGTACTTCCTGGTAGCACATCTTTATTTCGAATAACATCCAATCACGCATGACCGCATCCATTACCGATGTTTTGCGAATACAAATCGATGGACGCAAGATAACTTTAAGTCTGTTTTCTCATGTCGTCTACAAAATCTAACGATGGCTACAAAAGGTTTTACCTCGCATTCCAATTAAATACATTTGACTAAACGGTCAAATGTTGTCCCTGTGGATATTAAGAAAGAGAATTCACTGCGGCGACTTTACTAAGACAATGCCTGCAAGATGCAAGATTTGAACCCTTTGATGATTCACACAGGTTGTCTGATGTGTAGGCTCCGATAACCAGAGATGTACGGTAAGATAAGAACGTCGTTCACTGGTACCCCAGAGTCGTTCATAAGTGGTACCAAGGAAGCGGTCAGCGACGTTATTCAAGATATTGTGACACCTCTGAAAAACGAGATCAGTGAATTAAAAAATCAGGTGGAACTCAAGACTGATGAGCTGGAACAGTAAAGCCGCCGTAACCCAGTCAGGATCACAGGAATCAGGGAACGGCAGCGAGAAGATATAGAGTGTGTAGAAGATGTTCTGTAGGAGGTGCACCCGGAAATACAAATGTATCACCTACAGATATAGATAGGTGCCATCGAGTGGGTCCAATCCATTTCATGTTCGAATAACATGTTTAAAACAAACAGGTCCACCTTACAGCAATATTCATGCAAGGTGATTTTTAACCAATTAGGTGAACCGATTCTGCACAATTCTATCGCAAGTAATTCATGCAATATTCCTACGCTTTATGGTAGAATTACAAGCATGGACAAATATCATCACATTATTCTTAATCAATTATGATGGTCTAGTCAACGCTGTCCTGACATGGAACAGTTGAGAGATGTTCTTGAAAATTATATATTCATTATGTAATCATCTCAAATTATAGCTTCAGACATTCAGATGATCTTAAGACACCACAGATAAATGAATAGAAACTTTCAGTTCCGATTCATGAACAAGAAATTATGTTCCCTCTATTACATTTCTGTGATTGTTTGTTATCTGTGACGAAGAATAAATGATCTTTTCAATTTTCTCTTAATGCTACTGATAATTTATTCAACCATTATTTTTTCATATATATCAAGTCCTTATCAGAAAATATGAAAATCTTAACCATTAATGACTTTACATGAGTATCAACGGTTTTCAGAGTAATTTAGCGATATTCGTTCTGAAGAAACTTAGCATTGAGGTAAACGTGGAAACAATTCCATTATAAAGTTGATTTTGGACGTCTACATGGCCTTAATTGTACCTTACCCTCGCTCTCCCTAACGTGAAATCATCGTGACTGTCAATATTTTCGTCTAAAGACTGATCTCTTTAGACATGAAACAAAACTCTTCGTCGTGCCATTTGTTCCGAATTTTTCTCTAGACTTTCCTGACTATTAAATATTATTGATATTATATCATTTTGCGGGGATGTGGGTGAAGGTGTTCCGTACACAGCCGCAGCATCGCGCAATAATGTCAGTGTCCAAGTTGTAGAGCACTAATGGAAGGCTCGTAGAGTCAACACAATAACCGCGATCGATCAGTGGAATTGCCTGTAATTTCACTCAGAAATACCGACTAATGGAAAGAAAACAGTTTTTGTGCTTGGACACTTTCCGGAGAAGTGATACTTGTAACCAGGCACAAAGCAGGGGATTATCTGAGAAGACACGCCTCATTGGTTTATGTATCAGTTGAATAAACTGTATATTAGCTTACATGTCAGCTGTTTTCAGCTGTTAATGACCGGCTCATTCCTCCGGTTCATGCTGAAGGCATTGATAAGCCGCTTCTTTCACTATTATTAAATCGAACACGGCATAAACCCTTTTTCACAACCACCCAATGTGCCCACACAAGACCCGGGTTTAAAAACTCCAAGGTGACTTTCGCATGTGTTCAGATTAAAGTTCTTGAAATAATACTTCAAGCTGGTCAAGCCGAAGATTGTAGTTTCATATCAGTTCACCTTCAGTGATATTTTATGGTGGCTACAAATGAAACCGCAAGGAATATTTCGAAGCTGATGTAACTCATAAGAGTATCGTGGTTGTATTTTGGGACCAGACACTTTCTATGTTTCGGTGGCCAAAGCAACGTTTTGTCGTATATCTGCTTATTGAAAGGTATTCATCTCAGCGGGCATTAGTATTTGTGCAATTAGTCAACTACATGCTTAAATATGCAGTCCGATTCCGCAACAGTTTTTGTTGTTATTTGGAACCCATAACATCTTTACCGTCGGAAAATAGTGTGCAGATACATATCTTTTAACCCTTTTTTTGCAAGAAATGTGTTGATATGGAATTATTTCTCCTTAAGGAGCATGATTTTGAGTGCATCTAATACAAATATTAATTGAGACCAATGAACACACCGTCGATACAGTCTACAATACAATACTGCAACAATAAACAGATTATACACATGGACCGTGATGTCACATCTCGACAACTGCATGTAGGTACGACAAAGCAGGTTCAGGACAATAATCAAACAAACCCAAAAATGAAAAAAAAACCCAAAACATAACAACAAACAAAACTAAACAGAAATAACTAAACATAAAAAAAAGAAATCAAAGAAAACCCACCCAAACGCGCGCACGCACGCACGCACGCACGGACGCACACGCACACAAACAAAACGACATAACGCAAAAAGTGTCTCGAATTGTTAATCTCGCAATAATGCCACGTATTCATTTACTTTTTGCCATTGGATGTTCTCATTGTTACATATTCATCTCTACATCACAGGACCCTTCCTATGTTAAGTTGATACTTACATTGCAATTAAAGATAGAACCCAATTAAATAAGAAAGCCTCGTTATAAAGATCATGTTTGTGAAAGACGTCATCACACAACCAATGACACAGGAGTCCGATTGCTGTGATAAAATCGTGGAACTATTATGCAGTTGGAACTCCTTGATTACGCAGTGTTGCTTGATGTACATGTAGATAATGGAGAGATTATTATTTTTATCACTGTTATATTGTGCAGATTACTCTGACGCTGCTATATAAATCGTGGCTTCGATTTACCTGTAATCTTAAGGTCAGTCGTAAAGTTTATGTTACATGTATAATCGTTGCATATGTTGTTGGACATACAGATTTTGTTGAAGTATCGCTGCATGATTTGAATATGATGACCATGATTATATATTTATTCGATACTTGTTTGATTACTTTGCGAACTGAGAGCTTGTGCATACAATAAACGTACATACACACGCCGCCATGAAGAACAGCAGAAATATGTATCAGTCGTCTCAACAGTTTTATACTGGCTTGAATATTTAAAAAAACAACTAAAAACTAACAAATAAACAAACTGAAAAGCAAACGTAATCTACTCAGTCACCGCCTGTATTAAACCATGCGTTTCCTCAACATAGAAGAATTCCGTTTTCATTGAATATAGAATGTCAAATTGCATACGGCTTGAGGAACTAAATAATCATTGCATTTGTTTAACTGGATCATTGAATGCCAGTCATGAGTGAGTGAGTGAGTTTAATTTGACGCCACACTCGACGACATTCCTGCTATATGGCAGCGGTCTATAAATAATCCAGTCTGGACCAGACAACCTGGTCATCATATTCAGACACAAACCCCGGTAAAACCAATACGAGTGTGAATGAGTGAGTTTAGTTTTACGCCGCTTTTTTAAGCAATATTCCAGCAATATCACGACGGGGGAAATTTGCTTCACACATTGTACCCATGTGGGGAATCGAACACAGGTCTTCTATGTGACGAGCGAAGGCTTTACCAACTGGACTACCCACCACCCCCAGGATGAATATAAGTGTACGATGAATATCAATTTGGGGTGGAAATAGATTTGAGCTTAGGATGGATACGAATGTGGGATGGACATCACGGTTCACCATTACAATGAAACACAGTTATCATAAACAGTCGAAATTGAGTAATATTTCTTCAGAGAAAATCAAATATTATACCCAATGACGAAAACCAATAACTTAACTGTCTTAACTGAACTAACTGTACAAACGTTAGCATTTAGTTACACATTTCATCATTTTACACATTTCATCACTTCATCAGAAGACGATAAGGTACGGTATGACATACACGGTGAACAATTATTTTGGAAATGAAGAAAATTTCTTTTTTACCAAATATGCTCAGCATAAAATGTAATAAATTCTTTTCACATGTGATTTCACTGGATTTAGAAGTAACTGAACTACAGATTTACTGGCTGTAGAAAGTTAGAATACGGCATCTGGATTTACCTCATTCATAATGTATGAGAAAGACCTATGTCATTGATTCTCCAAAGGAAGAACTGATGTTCATTCCCCTTTGCAGGTTTGCGTTACACTTATAATGTAAAAAACACTTTCAACACAATATTGGGAAGTATCATATACACGGATTTCAACCTCTGGTATTTCAAACATTCATCACTGTATAATGAAAGCATTCCAAGAAACTACAACGTCTTGAAACGCTCATGTATGATCATGGACATGACAAATCATTTAATGATCCGCGTGTGTCTTTGTGCTTGTCTGTGTGTGCGTCTGTCAAATTTTCAATATTCAAGTCTGGCAAATAAGGAAAAGCCTCACCTGGATTATCCACATGGGCCCATCTTGAAGTCTGCACACATAGTTACATAGCCGTGGCTTTTCTCCACTTACATCTTCATTAGACTCCGTGGACTTGGCAAACATCTTGAGTTTCTTTCTGGTCATACTTACTCTTCTGATGCAAAGAGACTAAAGCTGCACGATCCCGCACTCGGCGAGGCACAAAGAAGCGTTCAACACAATTATCCCAATTTGAACAAGTTAGACGAAAAGAACAAAATGTACATGTCCCGAAATGCCACTAGAAAAAGACAATTTACGTTCAATCATAGCAGATTTTCAGTATAACTATTAGTGTTCAATGATAGCCAGTGTCTCAGATCAGACGTGACTTCAACAGACAGTCTTGTCGCTCGGAAACTTCACTCGCAGTGAAGTAATCAGTACAAAGTCTAATTTACCCTTGAAAAAAAGCAACTGAAGAAAGACCACCAAACTATCGACCATACAGTACGCGTGCTGCCTGCATGGGCCCAAGATGGACCGGTTATCCGGGTTTATCCCTACTTTGCCCCCAGGCCACCTAGCATTAACACTGACTACTATTAGCAATGTTTATACAAGCACAGGGGTGCTGTCAAAATCTCACTTATTGGTGAACATATTTCACTTTGTAATTAGTGGCATGACCTGTTATGTAAACTAATGAATCTGAAAATAATTTATTGAAAGAATTAGTATTATTTAAGTTTGCAGTTGGCCATTAAGTTATCATAACTACATAAAGAGCTGAACTGCAAAATGTTGACATTCAGTTCATTCCAAACAGTCGTGGTGTCAGAAGCCTTGTGTACCAGGGTTTCAAGAACAGAGTGAAGAGAACTAGAAGCACCACTATGCCCCGGAAATGTTGCTAAGCTACATGTCCAGTCACGCTCAACACTACCAAGGACCCCATAACAACAGGCAACAACATTAACAATCACGAACCCTAACTCCACCACCATTTCCATCGATAAATTGTTCCTTCAGTGAAGGACATGGTTATAGGCTGGACAGCAGACCTGTTCCATCTTGCACGCACACGCACACACACACACACACACACACACACACACACACACACACACACACACACACACACACACACACACACACACACACACACACACACACACACAATATTACTTCACGTAGTTTTTATGAATTCTGAAACAGAAAAGAAACTCGTAAAAAACTTAAAAACTTGCAAATGTAAATGCGAATCCGAATAGGATTTTAGGAAACGATGAGTAAATTCATATGTCCGTATGTAATGAGTGAGTGAGTGAGTGAGTTTAGCTTTAAGCCTCACTCAGCAATATTCCAGCTATATGGCTGGGGTCAGTAAATAATCGAGTCTGGACCAGACAATCCATTGACCAACAACATGAGCATCGATCTGCGCAATCGGGAACCGATGACATGTGTCAACCCGATCCCGTTAGTCGCCTCTTACGACAAGCATGGGTTGCTGAAGGCCTATTCTACCCAGGAACCTTCACGGGTGCCATATGTAATGAGGATCTAAATATTAACACTGAATCTTTTCTTCCAAATTTGTTCAAATTCATAAGTGATATCCAGAAGGAACAGCCTCCAAGAAAAAAGTACAGACACTTAGATCCAAGCCTCTAAAGCGAAAAAGACTTGTGTGAGAACTTCAGTTGTGTGTGAACACTTCATTTCACTATGCAGACGCTGCCCCATCTCATAGTCATGTGAACCGATGTATACGTGAATCATTTTTGTGTTAATAAATTGAAATCTTAAAAGCTAATATTACAGCCATGTTTATGTATTGAACATTAATTTTATTGATCGTGAATGAAGAGACGAGTAATTGGTATTTATGTGGTTCGTTTTGCTGTTTGCTGTTGTGTGATGTTTGCTGTTTGAATAAGACTTTGAGATGACCCCCTGGTGAGTTCTGTTGGTATGTCAATTACATCGCTTGACTGCATCTTGCATCCTGAATTACATTTACACAATTAGAACACGTTCTCCCTTGTAGAGGAGTATTGTTATATCTGCCCAGCTCAATATTAACAGCTGCTGTGCCTCATCTCCATGCGCGGATGGGTGACCAGCAGCTTAACTCCTGAGAGTTTCTGGGACTTGAGTCCTATCTCACCTTGAGTTTGTTCAAAATTGCCTCTGTTCACCCAGCAGAAAGTGAGTGTCCGGTGGAAGAAGTCAAGTGACTATAACCTTGCGTCTAACAGACAGCTTGGGTTATCCGGGGTAATGATATGCCTGCCTTGACTGTTAGCGCTATGAGCATTCGCCTCCTGAGTCGCAATATAAATGCACATATTATTATTATCTAAAGTGTGCTAATGCACTTATATGTGCTCTTGGAAAGCTGTGACAGACATAACATGCTGGATTAACACATGTCCTAATATGATCTTAACATATTAGCTCACTTTCGGGACGGACTTTGTGGCTGTAAAATACTTTCTTTCCACTGAGTGACATGCGTTTGATACAACATAGCTCGTGCCTCTGACGAAATACAGTGTATATTAAAACAGTTATTCACGGGGAAACGGGTTAGTCCCAGTTCCGACTTTGTAATTATGCGGAGGTTTAAATTACGTTTACAACGGGTCGCCCATCGATCACTCCATAAGAACATTTCTTAGTAATGCGACTAAGTAGCAGGTTTCATAAACGTTTGTAAAATCTTACAGTATTTCCCCACTGGCGTACAAGTGGGGGTATCCATACCATTTCACAATTCACAGCCTGGTTTGGGGCATATGTTTTACGCCCTAGGAAGAAACAAATGACACGGTTCTGGACATCATTCATACAAGACATATCACAAAATTCCACTATGCATGAACCGTAGTCCAGAAGGGACCAAACCATTGTATCATACAGTTTAGTGAACGTAGCATATTCCATTCCACCAAGCAATTTGTATTTAGATATTAAGAGGCCAAGCGCCCAGTAGTATAGGTAATTAATACTAGATGTGGGTGCATCTTGGTTTTACCCTGCAAACGTTCACGCGAACGAATGTGCACGTATAATTAGTACTAGGTGTGGATGAACCTTTTTCCCCTGCAAATTTGCAGGCGATTTTGCTCTACGGTCCCGTACCACCATTACCTATACTACTCGCCCTACTGGCCGAATTAACTCCAGCTTTGGCCATCCTTTCGCAATCGAGATTCTGTGAGAAGCAATCCTAGGTAGCAGTAACTCTCCTCAGGTTCTAAAACACTCTCTCCACACATAAATGTCATACTTGTTTATGGTACAGTTCGTGATCTAAAGTGGATTACTTTCGACTTAGTACTGTTGACAGTTATTCTGTCTGAAACACAACAGCTATGCAATCAGTTGAGTGGGATATTAGGATCTTCCTTCTCAGCCATCTAGATGATATCATCCACATATTCCAGAATTCCAATCGCATTATTATGTATACGTACACCTAGCTATATTGACAGCGTCTATTGTGCGTAACAAATCATCAAGGTACAGGTCAACAGAACCGGCGAGAGCCTTGTCTCAAACCGCATGTGACATCTGAAACGGATGTCAAGAGACCTTTCAGTCCGATTCAGCACTGTACATTTCTGCACAACGATAAAATAGAATTCAGCATACTGTCATTTATGCCTTTGGTTTTGAGTCTCCCACAAGACGCTTCGATCTGTACCATGACAGGCTTTTATAGAATCAATAAAAGCGACATATATAGATTTCTTCATCCCTTTGCGTGTTTCTATAATGGGGGTACCACTATACACATGTTCTTGCGTGACTCTAACCTTCCTGAAGAAATAAACTCCATGAACTGAAATCAACTACTACGTGTTCCATCAACTAATACAGTCCTCGAGGGAAGTGCACTATGCATCTCACTCCGAACGCATTCTAAAATATCACTGAAAGCATTGTAGATATTATCCTGTGTTGACTGGGGCGATTCAAAAGAAGCAATAATGAAATATATTCACAGATATCAGACGAAGTCATGACGGTATTTGGAGGATTCGAAGCGTCACCTATGATTTTCGTTTCCGCTCAAGGATCTATCTGCCTTGTTGAGGGAAATTCATCGTACTCTATGTTACGTTTCCAAGTCAGAAAGTAATGATCCAATTTAAGTACAAGCTGCGCGTTCATAGAGAGGACACAATGAGTCCAACTGGCTAGTTCAGTGAGTCGAATTGCCTTAAAAGTTTGATGAGGTCTTCATATGCACAGAGACAGTAGTCCACAACCCACGTACTTCTGGGAGACATGTACTGAAAATCGTTATCGCATTGCCCTCTTGCATTAAAAAATACAATAACTAACATTAATTGAAAAGTCAATCAGCAGGCGGCCATATTCAGTCACAGAGTTATCTAAGATTGCTCTATCAGGTAGTTGATTAACACCTTGTGTATAATCCAACAAGCCACCGCTCCGTATGTGTTACCGGCGCTTTGGTTGTGACCAAGCATTTTTCACTGACCGTCCTTATGGAATAGTCCAACTATGTGACGGCCGTCTGTAGATAATCATGACTGGACATGACATGTCAGTGAATGACATCATAGTCATCGATCTGTGCACCACACGATGACACTAGCCAAACCACCACTACATCGCCCATGATAAGTCCCCTAAGTCGTCTGTTTAAGGACCAGAATGTGATGCCGAAGTTAGCTAAGTATTTTGTGCAGCCTACAAGAAAGTACGTTTAATTCCAATACGACTGACCATTATTCACAATAAAACGAGTGCTAGCTCCGACGAATGAGCAAAGGAATTTTGTTAGTGCACAAGTCTCCATTTTCTATTTAAACAGACATACTTTGAAAGATCATTTAGGATGCAGACTGGAAATAAGTGTAATACTGCTTTTTAATAGACAATGAATTGTTCATATATGAGACGGTCTGAACTGTTACGATGATAAGTCACATCCGCCGAAGTGTAGGACTGATGGCAGTGTAGAAACTAAAACATACAACTTTATATATAATTACAATTTCTCGCCTACTGCGTTGAGCGACGTTTCGATTGAGATTCACACATCGTTATCATGTTAAAAGTGACTACAACCAAATGGTGAGAAGTTTATATACATGGTATGTTGTGACAAAGACTTTATTAATATTGATGTCTATAATTTGATTTGTTTCCCAGTGGCGCCGGATTTCGATGACTTCCAACGCTTTTCAGCAAATCAAACTATTTGTTTGTCAAAGCATCGTGTCTATTTGTTGTTTCTACTTAATCTCCCTCTTCACAGGCTTCATCACTTATGCTGTTTGTTGTTTTTAGTTCCCTACTGGCCTCTTCCAATGATGTACAACTTGCTATTTTATTACATGCTATTGTTCAATGCTAATAAGCCGTTGAATATCAGCGCAAGATGGATATCATTATAGGATGGATATCATTGGATGATTGAAGGAAGTGTAGGATGGATATTATTGTAGGATTGAGGGCAGTGTTCGATGGATTTTCTGTAGGATATCAGTGGAGGATATTTTATATAGATGTCATCGTAGGATACCACTGATTATATATACATTTTATAAAATAAATCTGTGTAGGACTGATATCAGAGTGGATAGGACAGATATCAATGTAGATTGGATATCAGTGGAGGATGGATGCCAGTTTCAGCTGGATATCAGTGAACGGTGGATATCAATTGATATCAATTTTCAACTCTATGTTGTCACTTCAGCAGATCATTTGACTCATTGGTAGATGTTCATCTCATTGGTAGATGTTCGTGTTTATTAAGCTATACCTGTAGTTGTCCGTCTATTGTACCTATCTTCGCACTAGGATCGGAATTCTTATCATCATCCACAAAGTGAATCACCAGCATGACTACTCAAAGCAATCTGGTGCAATGTGTCTTATAATTAATATAATGCGATACCTTTGACAGAAAGGATGCTACCTAATTGATTCCCTGGTCTTGACTGAAATGGTGCAAATAGTCTTAATATCAAAACACCTGACAGGGAGGATGTCACGTGGTTGATTCCTTAATCTTGACTGAACTGGTCACCACGTGTTTGAAATTGTTATCTGGAGATATAAGGGGAAGTAATCTGCCCCTTAACCAACATTTATCCTAGTCTTTTAAAATGATACCTTTTGACGTTGTGTCGTATGCATTCTCTAACTGGAAAACGATTGAAACACTATTCTGCTTGATAAAAACGAAAATTGTGATAATACTTTCCGAAGACATCAGAAGGTTAGTGATACATTTGTTACTTCTGCTGTTATTGGATACCAAGTATCAGACTGACAGAGCCATATCATTTGTTGATATGTAGTTATTTCTCCATAAGGTATTTCCCAAAAGGAGTGGTATACCCAAGTGCATAAATGACATTATTTTATTCGTAAGAATATGTGGAAAACTCAAAACAAATATAAACAAAACAAAAAACGAAACAAAATTCAACAAAAAAAAGAGACAAAAATAGGAAAAAAATACGTGCTTGGCAAAAATCCCAAACAAATGAAATACAAAATCGAAACATAACAAACCAAACCAAACCAACTCTAAACAAAATGCAACATATTCTTTTATCTTTGCCATTGGATGTCATTGCCAGTGTAGGAGACTGTCAGTGTACGGTGGTTGTCAGTGTAGAATGGTTGTCAGTGCAGCGTCGCTGTCAGTGCAGGATGATTGTCTGTTTAGGGTAATTATCAGTGAACGGTGGTTGTCAGCGTATTATGGTTGTCAGTGTAGGATACTTGCAAGTGTAGGATGATTGTCAGTGTACGATAGTAGCAAGTATAAGATGATTGTCACTGTGGCACTAAACTGTGATTCTACACTGGCTGACAGTGCAGAATTATGATTGTCAGTGTGAGGTGATTGTCAGCGCACGGTGACTGTCGTAGCATAACTGCCAGTGTATGATGACTGTCAGTGTTTTATGATTGTCAGTATATTATGATCGCCAGAGTAGTATGACTGCCAGTTTGCGATGCCCGTAAGTGTTTTATGATTGTCAGTGTAAAGTGGTTGTATTGTATGATGGTTGCCAGCGTTGGGTTTATATATGTGCGGGATGGATATCACGGATGACACTAGAAATAAACATATTTATAATAAACAGTGTAACTTGAGTACAATTTCCTAAAAAAAACCCTAATTTCCACAGACGGTAAGGTAAGATACGACGTACAAGATGACCTGTTATGGAAGTACATTGGAATTCAGAAAAATATAAATTTATTTCTTCCAACTCTACCACGTACAGAAATGAAATATTTTTCACATGTGATGCTATCACGATTTCAATTTTCCATATTAATTTTACTGGATTTAGAATCAAGTAAACTTCAAATTAACTGAGGCACGAAACTTAGGAAAAAATTACGGATCTCGGAATTGTCAACATTTCATAGTGAAAGAATTGATATTAATTCCCCTTTGGCATTTTGTGTATCACTTATTATGAGCTTCACAATTTAAGTACGATATTTGGAGGAATTATACACCGATTTAAGCTTCTGTCATTTGATATTCACTGTATCACCAAAACAATCCAAGAAAAATATAACGGTTCGAAATGCTCAAACATGTTCATGGATATTTGTGACCATATAACACACGTGTCCGCGTGCGCCTGTCAGTCAAATATTCAATACTGAAATCTGACTGAAAGGGAAATACCTCACCTTGATTATCCATAACGGCCCATCTTGTAATCTGCACACACAGTCATACAGTTTAGGCGTTTCCCCATTCCCATCTTCTTTGGACACCATGGACTTGGCAAACATCTTGAATTTCTTTTTGGCCATACTAACTTTTCTGTTCGATTGAGCACTTTGGGAGAATGGCCTTTAAACAAGTGTTCAACACAATCACAGAAATATCCCAATTTGAACAAGTTGGCCCCAAAGAACAAATGTCCGTAATCGCCTCTTGAAGAATACAATTTACATACACTCACAGCAGAACTTCAATACAACTATTGATGTTTAATGGTAGCAAATCCCTTAGTTGAGACGTGACTTTGGTAGGCAGTACTTGTCGGCCAAGTTCCGGATAGTCTTGTCGCTCGGTAACTACACTCACCGTTCAGTAATCAATACAACGCCTAATTTACCCGTGACAAGGGATTGTTTACAGTTACTTAGGAGACAGGGCTGATGACAGTTCTTGAATCTGAAACTATTGTCACTGAACACGGCAGCTAATATTTACCAATATAAAAACGAATCCAAATTCAACATTCAATTATATATAGCTTTGATTAGTTGGCATTTCTATCATGAAGGCGATGTTGTTGTTTTTATAAATATTTAATCATTGTTTAAATAAGGAACTAAGTATCTAGGTCAGTGAGTGAATTAAAAGTATAGTCACATCGGCAATATTTCACCCAATATATCGTGACTATACATGACATATGTTGATAAAAAACACAGCTATACTGTAAAATCTGTAATTTACACTAAACTATCTAAATTATCACAGATAACGAATTAAAATTAACACCGAACTTAATTAAACCTCTATTATGGACAATATAATATTACAACAAGGCTGGAGATCACTGCAACTGAAGACAGATCACCACACTTGAGACCATGGTGACTTACTGTGACTTAAAGTACCTTTGATACGTGCTCATCCCTTCAACTGCCGAACTCATATCAACCCTTCAGCTGCTGGAGATGTTAGTCAATCTTAGACACGAGTTAACACCATGCATATGGTACGATTTCAAAATAATCTGTTGGCTTATATTTCTTTGAATGTTTTGGGACTTACGCAACCAACAAATGTGAAGGTGAATGTGACTCTCAAGACTTTCAATCCGTGACAACGTTGTGTCATGTGCATTTCCTAAAAAGATGTGAATATTATGATGTTTGTTGAAAATGGAATTTCAGATAATTGCTTCTGAAAGCACCAGATGAGACATCACAGTGGATGTTGCTCCTCCGGTTATTGGTCACCAAGAACAGGATTGACTGTTGGCCATGCACTAATTATAAAACCATAATTAAATTGTTATTTGCAGTAGTATTTGGATGGACCAGTATGATCCCAGCCAGGTTTTGACATACAGTGACAATGGCATTTAGACACAAAGAGGTAAACGCCCAGTTGTGCTTCATCAACTACATTATCTAGTTGTTCACAAGAATTTGCCATGTATTTCCGGAGTTCACATTATAGTTGTTGGCTCCTGATGCAGTCATGAGTTTCCCGATGGCTGTCTTTAGTTCACGGAGTGAAAATGTTTCATTGCAATCCTGAACGTTATCAGAGTAAAAATCTGTTGTTTTCTTGTTTTGGTTTTTGTGACATTGTGACATTTTAGGAACACGGTTATGGATAATGTCCCCGTCTCACCAAGCTTTATCTCAACTGAATGGTAATGACTGGCTCACTGACTGTTTTAGATCAGATTGTTTGTGATCATGGAGTACAGCTCAATTTACAAAATATTACGTTGGACCTCTGTAGATCCAGCGAATAACTCCATTGGAATTGCGGTGCAATACAAGGAGATTTCTGACGCAAATGTGAGGAGGTCTCACTGTTATCCCAATTGAACTACCTAGATAAAGAATTATCGCAAAGTCTGCGGGCCAAAAGAATTTGTGCACTTCAGAGAGGACAGATGGTACACTTCTGAGAAACCGGTGGATGCACACTTCATTTTCACCAGAGTTTCAATGATCAACAAAATTTTAGAACAAGGAGTGGGGGTGCGCACCCCACCCCTGGATCCATCCATGAGATATATCTAATACCTCGTCATAGTGAAGAAGGTGCTCAAGAAATCCACCCAACAATTCCCTTAAAAACTGAAAGGTCAAAGACATTTGTAGATACAATTTAAAATATAGCCATCAGCCCCCATATTGTCACAGACCTTTCACAGAAACTGTTGCTAATTGACCACAGCGGCATGGCCGATATGGGTTTAGTAGTGTTATTATATTCATATGTTTGTAAAATGATTCCCCCTACAGCTGTCGGTATCTATTATTTATTGGAAACCAATGACGGCTAAGTGATACTTGGATAATAAAAAAGACCACTATACAGCTTGTATCCACGATTCATCAAATGGACATGTGTTGCTAGTACACACACAAGGAGTGGACAGATGTAAGAGGGAGTGAGCGAGTTACGTTTTACGTCGCTTTTAGCAATATTACAGCAAAATCAGCGGAGGGGGGCAGAGATGAGTTGGAACGGATGGACAATGGTTTGAGGGTGGCCTTTTCCTGGATCGTCTGAGAACGAAAACAGCGGTGACATCACTAGCGTTCGAACAATACAAAGCTCAAGAGTAAGTGAGTGAATTAATTGGGTTTTATGACGCTTTTAGCAAGATTCCAGAAATAGGCTTCACACATTAACCTCTGGGATACCCCACCCATGACAAATCAAACGGTTATTTCAACGAATAAACAATATTTCGTTTCCATTTTTTAAAACTGTTTCATCTGTAAGCACTAGGCCATAATTCTAAAGCATCAACGGGAAAGATAGACATATCAATCCCGGGATGGATTTAACTGTTGGCTCGTTCACATGTACTCTACGTATGAAGTCTCCTATTTGGTTTCTAATTTTGGTGTGGGCAGACTAATGAATCATTCTTGATGGCTCAGTACAATCCTCCAACCTGACAGGAAACTATTAGGAACGCTCTTCTTAATGCGAGAGATGACTGCGGTTTAAACATATTGTATTCCATTAAAGAAGAAAGGGATTGATAAACAAGCCTAATTGGCTTATATTAATGCCGCTTCGCAATACATGTGAAGGTTCACATTAATGTATAATGTTGTACATGAAGGTAATATAGTTATAATAAACTCTCTCAGAATAATTTCAAACTTCAATGTCAACAATTTATCTTAGTCTTGTTTCGTGGCCAGTTGATACAAATGGGAAAATAATGTAAACTACAAAATCTCATGAGTTAAATCGTTTTGATGTAATAAGAAAATTGATGGACTGACCGTAGAATATTCATATACGTCTGATGTGATACTGAATTAGATGTACTACCATTCAGCACATCCCGCAGAAAGAAACCTTTCACGTGAAAATATGATTTGTTTCCAATGCTATCATAGTTAGGACACCTAAAAATAGTGGAATACATCCTAATAATTTTGTGAGCAGGAACAAGAAGCATCATCAGAAATGAAACGGTTATACCTGTCACTGTTTAAGTCACTACATCCCAATCTCAGGGGCCAGTGTGCTATTTGACTGAATCGACTACCAAAATTTAGATCGAACAGTGTCGGTATTACCTTGTGGTCTGATTACATTCTCAAGCTGTCCATCAGAGGAAGCGTTTGTGGCATTTATAGCTATGTTTTTCCACAGTTTAATTGTATTGGGAAAAACCGATTTGACATAATTAGTAGATTTGCATCTCATAATCTGATAGTTGTCATCATTCCGAAGATTGTAGGTACTGTTATCAGAAACATTCCCTGGAGCAAGATTTCAAAGACAGACAACAGCCATATGGCTTACCATTTTGCAAAATAACGTTAATAGGAAACTGCTCTTCGTTTCGCTAAGGGAGTCAGATTTGTGTCACGATAATGGTTTTGCTTGACTCGTACCGCTAACTGCACAGCATATTGTGCGTAAGGAATATAGGTGAAGGTATTCTAGTGCCGTTTGTACAACTGTCCCATATATGACAGCAATAGTGAAATGAAAGTAAAATAAAGGATTTATACATTGTTTTTGAGAGTTTTGTGTGAGAGTGTTTGTATTTAAATCATAGGGCTGATTTTCCTTATCGTTTCCGTAATGTGAGGATGCCAAAGGAGGTGTTACTGTAAAGTAATGCCTCAGTGTTTATGAGTATGCACTTTGTTTATACGGGTACCGTTCACCGAGAGAAGAGGTTTCATAGAAGGTTTACTTTTGCGCGAAAATTGGATAGTTTTGTTTGGATTAAATTTTACTTACCAGGTTTCCGCCTTTTAGATATTTTTTCTGAATCTGAGTTAAGAGAAAATGCATTCGCACGGGGCACATCGATTATTACATAGAGTGGTGTATCATCTGCAAAAAAGGCGTATATTACTTTCGATTCCATCAATTATGTCATTTATTTATACTAAGAATAAAAGTGGTCCAAGGACGGATCCTTGGGGCACTCCGGCTATTATCGGTTTTAATTAGTTCTGATTTGTAACCTTCAATAACTACTCTTGGCTTCCTATTTTGCAAATAACTTTCAAACAATTTAAGTAACTTCCCATCAGTCCCACATGATTTTAGTTTATGGATAATCCCTTTGTGCCATTTATCAAATGCCTTGCTTATATCGCAGAATACATCTCTGAATTCTTTTCCGTTGTCTATAGCTTTAGCAATAAAATTATACAAATGCGTGAGTTGGTAAGCTGTAGAATCTCCTGGCATGAATCCCGATTGTAAATTTGAGAGGCAAATATTATCTGTCAGGAACTTATTCATACATTTAGAAATATATTTTTCAAAGACTTTGGATAAACTAGATGTTAAGGCAACTCGTCTGTAGTTGGAACGGTCGTTAATGTTACCTTGGTAAATTGGTATGACTGGTGATTCTTTCCATATGTCTGTGAAAACTGATGTTTGAAGTGACTTGTTAAAAAAAGTTAGTTAATGTTAGGGACAAAGTGGAGGATACCAGACGTAGGAAGCGGTTTCCAATACCATCTGGTCCAGTCGCTTTGGTAATATCTAACGATGAAGAAAGTCTTCAACACCCTTCTTTGTAAGATATAAATGATTCATATATTTACTATTGTTGTTTAAGGTTATGTCTGGAAGATCCTTAGTAAAGTCGGCGATTGTTCAACAAAGTAATGATCAACAAAGTAATTATTTTAAAACGTTGTCTATTGATTCTGGTTCTTGGTAAACTTCATTATTGTGCATAATACAGGAGGAAAGGATATATTTTCCGAGTTTTTGTTTATATAGTTTTTAACTAAACGCCACAATAGTTTAGAGCCATAATTATTGTTTACTTGAATGTCTAATTTTGTTGTATAATCTTTCTTGGCCTTTCTAACTGCAGAAGTCACTTGATTTCTTAGTGATCTAAAATTAGCCCAGTCATTTTTACCATTTTTATGTTTCGCGATTTCGTTTCCGCATGAGTTTGCGAATGTTATTATTCAGGAGTATCTTTAGTTCTTATTGTAACAATTTTGTTCGGTATATTGGAATCGCAGATATGAGATAGGATTTTTACAGTTCTCACATTTATGTCAGGTGGATATAGTACGTTTTCCCAATCAGTATTATCAGGGAGACTATATATAGACGTATATTATCCCTGGTATTATCAACGTGGGAGCAAATAACATCATTTTTTTACAAAGATGTAATCATAAACGTTTTTCAGGTATGTTTTCGTTGACCTCATGCATTCTTCTGTTGCTACAGATACTGGACAATGTTGGCTACAAAAAGGTTCTAAAACAAATTGGCTCTTTTACCAAATCGAGACGAGAAGCAAATATCAGAGGTGACTGCTTTTCATATATTTACCATCTTTCCTGTTGACAAAATGTACCTCACAACATGTATCTGAAGCGATTTCTTATTTTACGTCCATAGTGACGTGCAAACAAGGAATTTGGACAAAACAAACAAAATGTGTTTACAATCACACTTTCCTTTCTATCCATAGATACTCTTAGTCAGGACAAGGTCAGCAAATATTACAAGATCAAATACGGAGATATTTATGAGATATCTACCTTTGTACATCTTAATATGTGTTCACAGTCTTACATAAACACCCTTTTCTTTTCACGTTTCTTATTCACTACTGATGGCCCTCACAGGACACCTTCGTACAGAAATAAAAACTCTAAACTCACTTCATTTTCTGATGACATGCTATTTACGTTTGTGATCACAAAATGCTGCTTAGCTGTCTGTAGTTATTATTGAACAAGTTCCACATCAAGGTATTTGACATTTTGTGACAATGACAGTATTTGTGCCTTGTGAATATTTTGATGGACATAGGATTTGTTTCTGATTTTCAGGCTGCCTAAAGCTACGTATCAATTTACTTCTTTCATAGTATCACTTTTATACAAATTTTGGGGTTGTGGTTTTATAATGACATAATTGTACAAGTGTTATGATTGTAGGTACAAACAAATGGATGAATGTCCACATAATGTGAACCAGTGTTCTAATGAGCTCCGTGTTATAAACTCCGTGTCTTCGAGGAGATGAGTGAACGCTTCAACCATTAGGTCACCCCATCGCCTGTGTCTTCAAATCTGATCGATGAGTTGACGTCACGTGCAGGTGTGACAGTTCCAAGCGGGACAAACATTCCAAGTGACGCAGACCGTTACCACTTTAATGACGAACACTAACACCTTGATGCTATGAAATCAAAATCAAAGAAAATCCTTTCTAAAACCAATTAACTCCTTTCAGAGATCGTTCAAAACATTCCTTTGTATATAACAGTACAGCAAACAGACGAAAAAGGGCAGCTTTGTGATATCAGGTTAAAAGGTATATAATTTGGTACGCAGACTTGATGACTCTGTTGCGACGATGTCGTTTTTCTAGTTGACAGCACACAGTATTCAAAGTCAATTAGTCTTATTGATCAGACACAAGCACACTATGTTGTGTAATCCTGATGAAGTTAACTGTGAACAAATGGTTACCGCCTCTGGTCGTTCTAGCAAGCAATAAACTAACGGTATTGACGTTAAGTTATTTATAGTTCGAGTAAACACTACTCGCTCCTACGGTGTCCTTCTACATGATGCAGTTATGGAAATAATATTATTTTTCCACATCGAAACAATAACTCCACTCAAACATATATCCGCAAACATATGCACTGTGCGAGCAACAAACATAACAATTGATGTGCAATTAACAACGGAATTGTACCATTGATTAGGAATACAAATAAATCGACATTGGCTGAATGATAGTTCCAGCAATAACGGTATACAATGTAACAGAAATGGTTATAACAGTAAAGTCAGTAATTATAGTATTTACCTGCTAATGTAGTCCCCATAAGCTGCGTATTGAATAAAATGAAATTGACAAGTAACATCGGGAAATCGAAATCTTGACATCTTTCCTCAACAGCGTTTGTGTTACACTGGTACCAATGATGAATATTGGGGTTAAACACTCTCATGGTAATCAGGAAGAAGCTAAAGTTAATCATTTGATCTTTAGTGGCTTAGGCACTGATCATTGTATTCTTCAGACAGGTGACAATGGATTATGGAAAACCCAATTCATCTCTCCACACCTAGATTAGAATATGAGTGTATGTGGAAGCTAATACTGAAATTTATAATCAGCCATTCGCCAGCACGCACGCACACAGACATACACCTGCATGCATACATATGTATGTACACGCACGCACACACACACACACACACACACACACACACACACACACACACACACACACACACACACTTACATACTGTTTCCTGAATGATCAGCATGATCATTTGACACCATATGACATGAGAGCCCGTTTCATATGGTTGTAGTTTGCAACTTGAATGAAGAACATCCGGTATACATGTGGGGTACACGAACTCGAAACAACTATACTGCATCATTCGTGATGTGCTCGGGGTAGCACTTCTAAAGGGTAAATGACATCACTGGGAAACAAACGTTACGTTTCCAATTGTATTTTTTAAATAAAGCCTCAGCTCAAAAAAAAAAAATAAAAAAAAATAGAAAGAAAAGAAAAGAAAAAAGGATACTGAAAGTAGCATATTTCTTATCTAGTGTTCACCACCCCTCTCTGTTATATCAGTTCTTCATGACAGATGGCGATGGGCTGTGTCATTCAGGTCAATAATTGACGTGTGCGAAGTTTAACAGTCAGACCCACAGTTGTTGTTTACTGCGGGTCCTCACTGAAACTTGCACATACGGGCCAGTGAAGATCCGAGTTATCAGCAGCCCATGCTGGTGTAACGGGTGGTTTGGCTCACTGACCTGGCTAACACGTCTCCGCGTTCAAGTGACGTAGATCGATGCTCAGGGTGTTGATCACTGGATTCTCTGGTCCATATCGAATGTTTACACAACATTTTGCTGGAGTATTATACATGGATTTAAACTGCAAAAGAAACAAACAAAAATGAAAGCGGTTTTAAGTCGTTTCTGATAAAGTGCACTTCGGTTTTTCTTCACTTAATGAAGAAGAGTTCAAATGGGGTTTAGGTATGCAGCCTAGGTTCGCTTCTGTCTCATTACTCTCCAGATTTGATTTTCTTTATGAGTATCTCACATAGCCCCCATGGCCATGATGGCAAAATTAACTATTGCATGACTATCACCCGTGTGTGACAAACCCATGTGAGAAAACTGGTATCAAACATGAGACCGATATCTAAGCCCGTGTAGCTCGCCGTTTACATTCCGTATAAAATTCCTTGATAGGTCACTTGATCTTCAGTCGAACAGAATCGCGATGGTAACTGCTACGTGAACGGGTATTTATACAATGAAACACAATTGAAATAAACAAAACACGAATCTCGCTGTTCCCTCTCTAATTTCTTTTCTAAAAACGTTTGATTCTAGTCATGAATTCAAAATGGCTTGAACAATCATCGAAGGCTCTGGGTGGAAAGCATACATTTTTCACTCTGTGGCATCCTTTATGAAGGTGTGCGTCAAAACCAGTTCCGTATTGGCGCTGGAAGGTGTACACGCCACACAAACGATACCTAGACTAACGACCGAGCAGAAGGGAATGACCACTGGAAAGTTGCACGGAGGTAGTCCTGCAACCGCTGTAGCCAGTTTGGATGTCATCTTACCACCATTGCACAACTTGCTCAACGTCATCACAAAGAAAGGGTACCGATGGGCCATATGACTCAGGACAATGTTAACGTTCTTCCATGGACCGTTCACGGGTTAGGGCTCCCACTGAACATTCTGAGACTACATTGGACGGGGAACTGAAGCAGGTTGACAGCCACTCACACTTGCACAGTTGGAACAGAGATTGGTGTTTGAGTGGAACCACTTGACTCAGGCATTCTTTCAGTCTCAATGTGGCAACATCGTGCAGCACGTGTGCAAGCTCAAGGTGGCTAAACGCGCTGCTAAAGGGGTATCTTGACGGACTGCGATCGATGTGAACGTATTGCAATTCAATGTCAACAGCAACTCTTACCTGTTAAACGTTTTCTATAGAATAAATGATTCAACATATTTTGCTTGTCTTCTCTTTTACAAACTTGACAAAAAGCTTTTGCTGTTAAGTATATAATAGCTCAGGGCGAAAGTGTGCATTATTGCACTTTACATGGTGATAGGGCGAACTGTATATTTTCAGTGCATCTGAGAGGACACTGAACCCTCAATGTTTCATGAAACCCACTTTCTATATATATCAACAATGCAAAAAAATGACAGTTAAGATGACACAGGTTCTGAAGACACGGAGTTAATAAAGAGTTTAAATGAGTTTTGACCGCCGCTCCTCTCGTTTCAAAGTGTATCTTACGTCTTCCTTTGTTCTCTCCCGCTCTGCGAGTTTTCTTCCGCCTTGCCAGGAAGTGGTTGGGAAATCAAGCCCATTGGTGATTGCCGAAAGAAGCTGGTAGGTGGACACCAGTACCTCGATGCTGGATGAGTAGATGCACTTTCATGTCACATGATCACATCTGCAGAATTGGAAGCCGTGTGCTGTGTCGCAGTGGAGGTCGTGTATGACGCTAATATCTTCGAGGGATATTTAGAGCGGCATTGAATTCAGTGTTTTTGACTGAAACACAAAGTCTGTATGTAATTGCTAAGCTTGAACAAACGTGTATCCAGTGGAGCGACAAAGGTGCGTCCCTCTTAAAGAAACGTCCTGAACGTTAATGAATTCACGAATTATTTATGTGACATTTGCAAAATCAAGATAAACGTACACTGAGCTTCGTCTCTTAGTGATATATGCTCAACACAGGCAAAACGTTTCTAAAAGACGTTAAAACAACGCTTTACAGTTCGTATTGGTTGGTATTTACGAAAAAAAACTGGAACACGACTACCGCCTCTTTCCACTACATAGCAAAACTCAGTGATTGTGTTTATTGTCAGGAAAATGAATATGTCCTTAAAAGACCAATTTTTTTATCAGAATGAATAAAACTCCATATTGAGAGAGTGGCGACTTTCCAATTAGTAAATATTTGAACAAAAGCGTTACAAGTGGCGATAACTACACGTTACTCCATTCACATATATTCACACTGTTACGAGTGTCTATTTTCTGTATATTGTGCTATTAATTCAGTAATAATTATTATTGGGTCACAATGTTTAGTGTTTTGAATAATAAATATGATGGGTCACATTTCGTATAATGGATGATCCGCATTTTAAGATTTTGGCAGCATGCTTGTTTGGGAAATATCTGCCCTTGACTTCCTGTTTTACTTCCGGGGGACATTGTTTCCATGGCATTCTACACTGTTAGCGATGACAGTAAGTGCTCGTACTTTCGGGAAACGACTGAAAATGTATATAAATGCTAGCTGTCGTGTTGTGAGGGACACAGATTCACATTCGGACATTCACTGGAGTTATATTGCGAACGCTTTATCCTTCAACGCCTGATCTACTGCTGTCAGAACGTTCACTGTGCTCAATCTGCAAGACTCTTTCTCTCTCACACTAAGACTTTGATGAGTTTGCTATACTATTTATTTTGTGACCCATTGCCTTAGATTTTGCCGCATTTGTATTGTATTTGAAATCTGTATTGTGAAATCGACTTCTGACTTTGTATAACTTGCTTTCGTTGCTAAATAATAATATCTGAGTATTTTAAACTTGTCTTTGTTCTGTTTTGCTGGTTCACTGGGGATTTCTTACATAGTTTGTCACGGTAAATTCTTAACCGTAACAACGCGTATATTCGTGTAATAGGCTCGTATACTTGGAAAATGGGCTAATGTCGCATGGACAATTGTAAAACGTGTCATTAACCTATGAACGGTAACATTATCTTAAAGACAACCATCATACAAGAATGTACGATGTCTGTGTGATGCACCAATCACTTGCAGCCCGAGTAAACACTGTCGTCCGTAAACCTCACATTGTCGTTACATTTGTTCACTTTGTATATGTATGATGCTGTTAGTTTTGTGTTCGCAGCTCTGATGCGTGTGGGTTCAAATTGATCTTCAGTAACCAGCGGTCAGGCTAGATGACTTTGTCGACACATGTCATCGTATTCGAATTACGTAGATCGAGGATCATGCGATTGATTACAGAAGATTCGATCGTTTACAGACCCCGTCATTAGCTGATCGAACAACAAACTAACCAGAAGTCATCGTGCTTCAAGGTATTATTTTACCGCAGCTTCCAGTGACATTGGACACATGATGTCAGCGGTTAGCGCATGTTTATCATGAGTGGGTGAGTTAAATTTTTCGCCGCACTCAGCAACATTCCAGCCATTTGGCGGCGGTCTAATAATCGAGTCTGGACCAGATAATCCAGTGACCAACAACATGAGCATCGATCTGCGCCATTGGGAACCGATGACATGTATCAACCAAGTCAGCGGGCCTGACCACCCGATCCCGTTAGTCGCCTCTTGTGACAAGCATAGTCGCCTTTTATGGCAAGCATGGGTTGCTGAAGGCCTACTCTACCCTGGAACTTTCACTGGTCCGCGATGTCGGCGGTTTACGGATGTTTATCGCAGGCACTTTGACCAACTCATTGTGTAAGCCACATAATTTAAAAATACTCTTCCTAAGTACTCATAGCTAAGTTGTATGATCATTGTTTAACGCCACAAAATATACCAGCGGCAATATGTCGGTAAATACTATTCATACCTAAACCAATCATGACCAAATCGTATAATTCCGAAACAACTTTAATGTATTTAATTTAATGTATAAAATATCAGTGATCGTCACGTCATATTTAAATAGTCCTTTTAAAGCACGTTTAGGGAACAATTAGCTTCAGATGGTTTAGTGTTTCCTATTCGGGAACAATTAGCTTCAGATGGTTTAGCGTTTCCTATTTGGGAACAATTAGCTTCATATGGTTCAGTGTTTCCTATTCGGGAACAATTAGTTTCAGATGGATCAGTGTTTCCTGTTCGGGAACAATTAGCTTCAGATGGTTCAGTGTTTCCTATTCGGGTTTCTAGGCAGCCAGCAGCAGTAGTGAATCGGGTTCTGAAAGTAACTGACTTTACGTTGTAAAGTGAGTAAACTAAACTAGATAGTTTATGACTATAAAAACAATTCAGTTGAAACATGACTGGCTCCTTTTCAGAAGATCTGTTTTCCGGGACAATCGAATCCATGTGTGCATGTTTCGCACGAACGCAACAATAACAACATTCTCTGCTCCCCTATTTACCGAACCTAACTCGACCAGTTGTTTCTGCCATTTGACCTCCCGGGTCATGCATATGCTGAGTAGCTCAGGTCAAGTGCAAATGGGGTTGCGCAGCATTGAGAACATGACAAGTCCACGTACATGCGATCGAAGCGAGCAAAGGTTGGCAACGTACTTCCCTCGCTTCGGATCGAAAAATATTTTTCATGTCAAAATAAAATATCACCACCATCAAAGGTACACTCCCATTTCCTCATTTGGTTCTGCTCGCAGATTTCCTATCCTACATTTACGAATTACTCTCGTGAAATATGTTTTATTCAACATTTTAAGCGCCATTCGCGGTATTCAGATCGTTCTTATCTGTCGTCGCTATTTACGGAACATTCATTCAACATAAAAACAT
The DNA here is from genome assembly GCF_037392515.1 of Haliotis asinina. Lineage (NCBI taxonomy): Eukaryota > Metazoa > Mollusca > Gastropoda > Lepetellida > Haliotidae > Haliotis > Haliotis asinina. The sequence continues at coordinate 37,624,353 of NC_090286.1, forward strand.
TTCTGGCGAATGAAGCATGGGAGGTAACTGTAACTATTCCATATGGAATAATACCCTTCCACAAGGGCTTGTATTGATGAAAATAAAACCTCCTGGGTCCAAAAAGCCTACACTGATATCCATATACATATAAAGAAGGAAAGGGATGTAACGCGCACAAAGTTGTCAAACACCCCACTCTCCATTATGGGCGAATTCTGGGTGGGACAGCCGCAATCCTTACTGAAATAAAGCCAGATAAATTCCCTTTCGAATAAATCCAAAATTATCAAAATCGGTGCACTATATACCGAGTAACCGCCTAGAACTCGGGTGATCGAGTCCACTATGTTTGTCCTTCACCCTCAAAAGGCTTGCTCCAAAGACGAGCTGCTCTCTGATTGGTCAAAAATATAACACCAGTATTATTTTCATTTCGTGGCTTGATATATCGTGTTGGTGCATGCTTATTGAGGATGAAGGACAAACATGGTGGACTCGATCACTCGATACCGCTAATTTCACAATAAATTGCGCTTAAAATGTTGAATAAAACATATTTCACGTGAGTAATTGTTCAACATGGGGTTGGAAATGTGAGAGCACAACCCAGTGAAGATCTGGCTGCATACCTTTGATGATGGCGATGCTATATTTTAACATGAAAAAATATTTTTCGATCCGAAGCGAGCCTTGCTCGCATGTAGGAAAACTGGTCATTTTCTCTAAAGTGTAGCTGTCGCAGAGCAAATTTCCATTCTGGAGTCAACAGGGCTCATCTCGGATACTCAAAACTACCAAACGTGAAGCGGTCATAAAATATCATTACACCTTCCTTACTCTTCATGTAAATAACTCTTGCTCTTGCTGGACAATAGGTAATTCTGGGACACGTTCAGTTGTAACCAACCATGTCGTGTATATAGTACCAAACACGAAGAAATGTTTCGACAGTTGTTCTGGAAATGCTACATGGGACAATACAAGAATCAATGGACTTAACTACCGAGGAATAGCAGATGTACCTGCGAAAGGTTTGTAAAACAAGACCTGTGACTGCAAGGAACTCGCATTACGGGGCTGGCGGTGCAGATTGCATGTGTCTTCTATTCCTACAGCTGACACGCTGAGTATGACATGCCCCGGTTAGCAGTGTGGTTGGGTTGATTTGTGGCTGATTTGTTTTGTTGTTGTGGACGATTGATGTCGGGAAATGTTTTGCTATAATAATAAAAGTTAACATTTGTTGTTTAACGCAATATCTAAGCAATATGGCGACACTCTGTAAATAATCTTATCTAGACAAGAGAATCCAGTGATCAACAGCATGAACATCGATCTATGCAAATGAGATACGATGGCATGTGCACCAACCAGTCTGAACATTAAATCCTGTTAGACGTCCCTTACGACATGCATACGCTGCTTTGCAAAGCTAACCCTTAAAGAGTGGGGAGGGGGATGATTTTGGATTGAGACCAACAATCATAAGTATCTGTCACGCCGAAAGGACGCGACTATGCACGTCAGTTTACATCATCAAAAATGATCATATAACAGAGTTTCGTAATATTACTGCAAACTGAAACAAATATTACCCACAATAAAGACATTTATGGCGGTCAGATTACACAATTACATTGAGGAAATTACAATGTCATAACGAAATGATGTATAATCAAATCCTGTCTGCTTTAAAAGTTGGTGAAAAAGCTCCAATGCTGAGAGATCTGATGATGAACACGTTCCTCACGCTTAATGCCTCTCTACACGTCTTATATGAGGCGTGGAGAACACATCAAACGCTGAAAATATCAAATTAATTTTATTGTAATGTTTCGGAGAACATAATGCTAGCCACGCATTGAGTAGACTTAGCGACGACGGCGTGTTTGTTCTGTTTGACGCAGGATAATTTGTGTTTTTATTTCAATTTCCATGATATGAACTTCATGGGTCAGCAGCAGCTAGGATCTTCCGTAGATGGCTACTACTCTCCAGGCCATGCAATCCCGACCATTTCTCTGGCAATAATGGCTCATTCAGTCGTTCAATGTGAGTATTGATCGAGTTATTTATTCATGACAATAATATTGCATCCTCCTCATTTGTGTTTTGCTTGGACCGACCAAGAGTGCTTGAATTTTAGGACTGTTGGAACTCACACAAGCTTGCTTGGTTCTATCCACGGACTGGTGCTTATAGAGCACTAGCACTGTTACTAGTAGACAGTGTGTATACTACAGTGGAAGCTGTCAAAACCGGCATCTGTCACAATTCGGCAAATTGTCAACACCCGCACAAAATCTCAGTCTCATACCATCAGCTCAATAATCCGGCACATTGTCCTAACCGGATTGTTGCTTCAGTCCCAATTAATGCCGGTTTAGACAGCTTCCACTGTACTCGTATAATATAGGACGTGCAATAGGTGTCGTGGACACCTTTGTGATGTTAACATGAAGTGAAGGGGAGCAAGCAAACAAATCAAGCTTGTCACGCTGAAGAAGTTCTGGCCAAATAACTTCACTTTTTCATCTCGAGATCTGGAGTGAGTGTGTGGGTTTAGTTTTGCGCCGCACTCTGCTATATCGCGGCGGTCTGTAAATAATCGGGTCCTGACGAGTAAATCCATGAACCAACAACATGACCCTCGATCTACGCAATTGGTTTCATCTCTAGTGCTGGTGGATGGGTTTTATGAACACTTTAAACATACGCATGATTCAACACAAGAGGTTGTACTGAACATCATTAATCGAAGCTGGATACCTGTGAAGTTACCCAGGAACTTGAGGTGTTCTGGTGTTATCCCTGTTCCACAACCTGCATCATATGCTGTTTCATACAGTGAGAGTGAATAATGACCGGGTATGGTTTTAATAAAGTAATAAAGTTCCAACAACATCATGGCGGGAGACTTCACACATTGTACCTATGGTCGAGCAAGGCATTAACCACTAGGCTACCCCGCCACTAGTTTCATACAGTCCAATAGCCCCTACTTCTAACCTGTTTAAAACCATGTGAAGAACGAGTCTGAGTTGTTCAAATCATTTGAGTTCCTTCTAAGTTTTAATAAGGAACCATGTACTGAATCTGCTGCAAGACCTTGCTCGGTCTTAGACACTCTTTGTTACATACAAAATTAATATATCCGTGAAATCAGGGCAAGAGATATATACATGCCTCACATGTACCCTGGTCACTATTCAAGGAGCCAAGCAATAGTGTCCCAAAGGAATACCAATAGCAAATAGTGCCCCCAAAGGAATACCAAACATGCTTCAATACGAAAGTGTTCAATTTTCATGCTGTGATAGCCTCGGATGCTACAACATTTATGGGTCGTTCCAGCATAACTGACCCAATTGTGGTTAGTCATACACCAAAAATAATAACAAATTTATAAATATAAATATTTATAAAACATATTTAATAATATTATTACAATAAGATTTATTTCTTGAAAACAAGCATCTAACCTATTCAAAACAAAAATTTCACACACAAAATACTTTTGTTTTTCGAAATATGCAACCTCCAAATGTACCGTCTCAATCCTCTGTTATGGAGGTAAGAATTATTGTATACTTCACATTTAATCTCTTCCTATTATGATAAGCCAGTTGAATATTTGTGAAATGAAAAAGGAATATGTATTCCGTAGAAGCACATTAGACTTTGTTTACCCCGAGCCTTTATATTTTCTTTTACCGTAAAAAGAAAACATTCGTGTCTGATGAAAAACTTACACAGAAAATAGATGTTTCATTTCAAATGTGTTTACATAAAACATGCACCATTATCAGTCAAAACAGTAACTTTATCAAGATTTCACATGTATGAACGTTAGGAATACACATTTTAACAACAAGACAAACGACATGATCGGTAATGCCAAATTTACATTGGCGTCTACCTGTTACGGAGGCTATATTTTGACATGAAGTTCTCAAATATAAGCGTAAATACCGATAGTATCAAAGTAATAATTCTGAAAGGGCATTATCACTGTAATTCTAAAAGTTATTAAGCAATGCATGCTGTACTTTGCGTCACTTTTTGGAGCTTACACGTTTTATCAAAACCGGAGAAGCGTAGAATCCACCATGTGTACACTGGACACGTGAAGCATGTGAAGAACCCTGTAAAGTAATGTCCGCTTTGCTATGTATACTACAAGCGAATGGTATGGAAACATCCTGAAATTTACAAATCGTACATAAACTAAAATGTTGTAATCTCAGGATCATTTATACTCTAAGGCAAAAGCAATTTTTTGTTTGCTTAATGGTCACATTCTACATGTTGGAACGTATAGTGAAGTAAATGATTCAATTTTCGTTGAAAACGTGAAAACCAAAGGGTGCGGAAAAACACAACAGCCCAGTGCATGTGGAAGACTGACTTGGAAATCAGTCTGTGGCACCGTTTCCTATGAAAGAAGCTACAGGCAATATTGAAGCTTCACAAATTCTTCATCATGCCATACTCGTAGCTTGGTGAGTTCAGCGCCCACGACAGAAGCAGGGCCATTGCATGGTTACAGGTTGTTGATTCCATAAGAAGTGTTGCTCGCTGTCTTCAAATGTCTACCTTTGCCATTCCTAGACTGAGGGGCAGGCCTCTTGTAAAGGACAGACTTCGCTTTGGAAGACCCCGAAAAACATCGGCTGATTACCGATACGTTCTGCTCCAATTCCCTAGGAACTCATTCACAACTGCTAGTGCCCAGTTATTAGAAGCTGCAAGGGGAAGTCTGTTTTCCACATGCAGTTGGCTGTTGTGGTTCGGAATCGAAAAGGTGTTTGTGTGTTTCAGCACCCTTGTTTTTCGCTGTTTTGGCAATGTTTCATTTCACTCAAACTCAATGAGTATTTAATCAGCGTCACTGCATGTTCCAACATACCGTTTAAAGTGTCCATTACGCACACAAAGAGTTGCATTTACCTTAAAGTATCTATGACGTCACCAGGCTTAAGTATATATACGTTTTGTTTGTAGTATAGGTTACCGTCACAGACGTTAGGGTTTTGTCATCACAGACATCTAATTACAAAACCTATAGTACTATAACCGAGTGATTATCAAAACATTACGTAGGTTAGACGAGTTTGGGCGACATGAAAACATTTAAAACAAAACAATGAGTGTGGATTTAGTACTCTGTGGTGGAACTATTTTCAAGAAGAACTTTTCTACATTTAATGCCAAGAAATAACATGGATTTTTGACAATTCCAACAACAGCATTGCACCTCACCTTATTTAACTATAGACATTCACTGGCGACATTGCATGTTTGGTGTCTTTACATATTACTACCACTTTCTGGCACTGACAACAAACAGTAGTGAAACAGTTTGTTTTTGTTTTGTAGTCATCCTTGCCTAAACGAAAGTTAAATTCGCCCCCAAAGCAGTTTCTTGTTTATTTTTAAATGTCCATTACCGTCTGTTTGTTGGCGACATGGATAAACATCAACTGGCACCATAATGGTGGAATGACCGAACCTACGTGATTTCACTAGTGCCATCAGTAAAATTCACAAACAATATACTTTTATGCAAACTTTGAGTGACGGGTGCTGCCAGCAGCGAATGACATGTTTTCTGTTTTCTTAAGGTTTTGTGATATAATTAATGTTCTACGATCCATTCGTGTAATTTTTCTGTTTATTCCGGTTTGCTGCTTTCTATTCTTTTATCGTACCAACGCAACGGTTGAAAGAATGGACGTCTTGTACATACAGTGATGTGTTTTTTCCTCACGGAAGAGTCCCATGACTGATGAGTATCCTATTCCAGTCCAGTCCGTGCTCCTTAAGCAATCCTTAACACTCCGGGTCGGCGTTCCGACGGAAAGGAAGATAAATTGTCCTTTCAGCCACTCATGTGTAAACTTCGAGTTCACAATGACTCTTTAATAGCGTGCGTTTACTAATGATGAATAAGGTGTTCATCGCTGGTGACATGTTCTTTCAGTCTGACAAACGATGGAAAGCTGATGGTCCGACGCTCATGTATATTGTACGGGGGATTTCCCTCAAATAACTCATCATGTAAGAGGTACGAACCCGCTTCTGTTCGACCAAATGAAACCGCACAAATATTCCCCCAAACAAATGATAAATTTCCTTTTTATGTCAACCAAATTTGAAATTGTACACTTGACTTAACTAGCAAAATGTGTTTTCAAGATATCTCCTGTACGTTTATCTCTGAAGATCCTCCGAGTGTCGAGTGAGACATAAACTAGACAGGTTAGAAAAATTGTGCATTTTAACCAAAGCTCATCGAAGTTCTGTTTGGTGATAAATCATTCACACTGTCTGCGATTATACGAGTGACATTTGTCTGTGGAAACACATTCAACAGGAGCCTGCGTGCAATATTGGACGTGCTTGTCTTGGAATCACTTCAGGCAATTTGACATATAACTTAAAATTTGCGTTTTTGTTATTTCCGAATTAGGGCGACATGTAATTGGAAAACACAAGAAACATACGTCATTTTGTTAAGAAGATAGTAGTGGGATGCTTTTAAAGAAATGATGGGCGACGCGAACAATAAATATCATCTTTCACATTCTGTGACTGAACTAAGTAACAAATGATCCAATGTTCCAATGATTGACCACACTGGCACTGACGGGCATCACAGAGACACCTATCATATGACTTCAAGAAAATGTCATGGTTTCTGTAACGGCAGAAGCATTATATAAGACCCTATTGACATATGAACTATTCGTTTATTGTAAAACGTGAACCGGTAAACAGGGATATAGTTCTAAAAAGACATATCAGACCCAAGCATAACTGTAGTCGAAGCTTCCGCCACGATAATTATTTGACGAACGTGACACTGTTAACAAATATTTCAGATTATCTTCGGTGGAATGTCCATGAGGCTATTATTCAGACTCAAAACCTAATAGCTGATAGTGAGTACTATTTGTGACGTTTACTGTCGCATTGTCTGAAATCTTTTGGTAGATTACTGTTTCTTACTATTAACGTTTAAACCGTTGATTGTTATGTCATCTGTGTTTACTGTTTTGAAAGCCCCAGTAGTTGTCATATCGTCCCCCACCTAAATAATTTTTGTTTCGTCAGCCATTCCCGAGGTATATTTGCTTACTGCAGCGTCTAACTGTTTGCTTCATTCGTCATTGTTGGTCAGTAATCCTCAATGCTGAATTGTTTTCTCTGTGGACATTCCCCACCAAGGCCTATGTGTTTGTTTCATGATCTATCATCTGGGTAGCCTTGTTTGTTACGTCAGTCACCATGGCTATATTGTTTGTTTTTTTGTTTTGTTTTTTTTGCTTCGTCTTCTTCGGATTTGCTGGTGAAAAGTCTGAACACAGACATGGAATCATTCACAGGTCCACCTCACTTCTAATGAACAAATAATAAAATAGAATACAATAAATCTAGTTCACGCGTGATATGAAACGGTACTTTCAGGTGAATTGAAACACGACCAAACATTTGGTTTCAATAGCCCCAATTACGTGTTTCAAAGGAGGGGCAAAAAGTATATTAAAGGGAAAGTTGAACTATAAGTTTGCAGTTATTTAATATTGCACCAGTTGGTCCACGTAATAGCTTCCCTTCAGAAACATGATGAAAAAGGAACGCACATTATGTTTATCATTTGTTGTTATACTTCAAGCTGTTTGTTGTCTCCTCCAGGGTCAATTAAATCTCTCTCAGTCCGAATCTCCCGCACAATCCAGAGTTCTAATAATCCTGACTAAGCCATTTATGTAACTTAGATCCATTACCATGTGAAATAAAGGAAAATTTAGTGAATGCTGTTTCTGGGTGTTTTATGCAGGTAGTACAACAGCATACATTTGTACTGTTGGTTGTTGTGATTCCACGCCAACTGGCACGCTAAGAGGCTTTTAATTTAACACTGGAAGAAATATAGTTCAGTGATATCTCTTTGCTCACCATTACATGATAATTGTATTACATTACTGTCACCTCTCAGGCGTAATTATGTAAAGTGGTTGATCTCAGTCATAAGAGCAAGCTACAACCTCTCGTATGTCTCTTAAAAGTGAGATTTTGCAACCGTGATTGTTATGTGCAGGCATGCAATGTCTGTTGAGTTCCTCTAATATTCTGAGGCAGATCGTGCCTTGATTCTGATGAGACCATCAGATTTCAAAGGATAGTAACATTAAACAGAACTTGACGGTTTTAACCATGTTAAAACATGGATACTCGCTCTCTATATTGAGTGCAATAGGATGCCATGTGTAGCAAAGGACGTACATATTAATGCTGCGATGGAGATATCCTGAAGTTAAGTAATTTCAGTTTTGTAAGTGAAGAGCATGTGATCAAACATATGAAGGTATCCACTGCAGTTACACATGAAACGTCATACCATCACCACCACAGATAATCACGTTAGACATCTTCATTCCATTACTCACAAGATAGTGTTGTGCAGGTACAGAATTGCAAGAAATGAGCTACATTGTATAATAGAACCCCTTGTCTGCAGCTTCTTGGAGTTAACAGGGACTTACTACAGATTTGCCCAGCTATGGATTCTTGTTCAAAATGTGGTAATGGTTTATCTCCCCTTACACTTGACTTGCCTCCCACATGAACATAATACCATTAGAAATCACTGAAAACAGGTGTCCATTAAAGTAAACTCATTCATTTACACACGTGTTCCGTCTAACAAAAAACTGTCCAAGGTACATTGTCATGGTGAATAGGCATCGGGTCTTGACAGCTGATTCAGATTTCCGCCGTGCTTATCACCCCAATAAAATACGAAGAAAGTTTCAAATGAATACCAAAGAGAACTAATTAGACAGCAAGAATCAGAATTTCACCGGGAAAATATTGCCACGTTCCATTGCAACTTAAATATGAAGAAATATATACAAACGCGTTCCCCCAACGGCCTGACTTACTACCCGGGTAAAATTAGTCTTCATTAACACAAGCTTGTCGTAAGAGGCGACTGATACATATAGTCGGTTCTCCATGACGTAGATCGATGCTCATGCTATTGATCACTGGATTTTCTGGTCCTCACGCGATTATTTACAGAGCGACGCAGTTTAGCTGGAATATTGCTGAATGCGGCGCAAAACTAAACTCACACACACTCTCTCTCCCTCACACACACAAACACACACACATACATACATACATACATACATACATACATACATACATACATACATACATACATACATACATACATACATACATACAGTGCAGTTCACTCCAAGATTAGTGTATGGTGGAAGACATGACCAATTACTGAGCCCTTAACGACCCCTCAGCGCATGCAATTAATCATGTGAATGACACAGCAACAAAAATCTATTGATTACAATCTAATACGTAATTTATCAAGCAATCTAACATAGTGCCTCACATACAGCATTTTTCTACTTTACACATCAGCACTTAATATCAGCTATCGAAGCTATGAATACAAAATGCTCTTTTCCTAAACTGCCTGAAGTACAATGAAGCTTTAGTGAGCACATGTTGTTAGACGTCAAAGTCAGTCCACTATATTATAGTCAGCGGTGGTGCTTTGCTGATGTCACGGCAAACTGCACTTTTTCCACCAGTTTATGAATTGTAACTAAATATCATTGCAGTGATACATGGGATCGTTTATGCAACAAGCAATTAGACACCACACGTCACAAATATTATCCCTTTCCAGTTCCTTCGGATCCGGTCTGAATAATGACTCCATGGAAAGCCCACTCATGACAAGTTTGAAATACCTGAGATGGTATTGAAAGCGTATTGCAGATGATTCGAGTAACGTTTAGAAACCCATTATCACGGCTACAGCTTCGATGCCAGTTTTGACTGGGTAAGATATGTTGCACCAACCGTTACAGCAGCCATAATGAAATATTTCCTTGAAGTCATGTAACAGGCGTCTCTGTCATGCCCTTCAGTGCCAGTGTGTTCAATCGCTGAAAAGTGAAACCGTCGTTCGTAATGTCTACGAACGATTTCGGCCGCAGACAGTTCATATTTATTGTTTGTTTTTTCCGCCATTCTCTTAACATCGTGTGCCCAATATCTTCCTGATATAATGACGTATGTTCATTCTGGTTTCCAATCAAAAGTCGACCTAATTCAAGAAATAACCAAAACGCAAAATCGATCTAAAATGTCGAAGTTGTCCAAAGACAAACGCGTCTTATATTACCAACATGAGTTTGTTGAATATGTTTCCACAGACCAATGTCATTCGCAAATGACTCCACAGTGATTTATCAGCAAGCAGAACTACAATGACAGGTTAACATTGGGTTGGAATGCTCAATTCATCTACTCCGTCTAGTTTATGCCTCACTGAACACCCCTGGGATCATCTGAGATTCAAATACGGGAGATGTATAGGAAACACATTTTGCCAGTGAAGTCAGGTGTAAAATTTCAAAATAAAAAACCCAAATCTATCACTTGTTCAGAAGAAATTTTGAATTATGTTATTTGGCAAAATAAAAGCATGATTGTACGTCTGTTGTGATACATTATTCCAAGCAGTGGCAAGGGAAATCCTCCGACAATATACATGAGAGTCGGGCCATTAGCTATCCATCGTTTGTCAGATTGGAAGAACATGTCACCAGCGATGAACACCTTATTCATCACTAGTGATAGCTGGAAAGATTTATTGTGAACTCAAAGTTTCCACATGATCAGTTGTAGAAACAATTTGTCGTCCTTTCCGTTAGAATGCCGACGCGGAGTGTCAAGGCTTGTTTAACCGACACAGTGCTTCTACAACGTGCTTGTTTTGCTAGTATATATTTGTTGAACAATAAACGTAAAGAAACATTCACCGTAGCTGTAAAATGTCCTGTTCTCTCAACTGTTGCTTCTTTGGATAAAAGGATAGAAAGCGCCAACGCCAGCGAATAAACAGTAAACGTCGAAATAGTTGCTGGGCTACATCTTTGCAGTTATTGAACATTAAACTAAATACCTCACACCGAGCCTCAATGAATAGCTTCTGTGAAGCCTAATACCAGCTGTCAGAAACATAATGAAAACAGACTGCAGATTAGGTTTATCATTTGTTCTTATTAGATAAACTGTTTGTTGTCTCACCTTGTGGCAATTAAATCTCTTTCATGTAGTAATAGCGTAAATCTTCCGCACAATCTGGAGCTCAAACATTCCTAGCAAAGCAACTTTATGTAACTTCAATCGATCTGCTTTGAATAAACAGGTCGGTTTTGGATTGGAGGTCAGTGGTTAACTGTAGTTTCTGGGTGTTTGAAAAGGGCTGTACAATAGCTAACTGTCGGACTATCGGTTGGTGCGGTAGTGGTTGCGTTCCAATTCCAGGAGAAATGTCACCACAATGACCTTTTAATTGGAACAGTAGCATACAGTAGTTATGTTAACTGGTTTTTGATAATCCCAAACAATATGACAGGATAAGAGGATTTTAATTCACGATTAGACAAATTTATCACAATGGTATTTCTTTGCTCACCTGCACATGATAACTGCACCGCATTACTGTCACTTCTTTGGTGTAATTATGTAAAGCTAGCCTCTCGTTTGTGCCTTAAGTATGAGATTTTCCAACCTTGGCTGTAACGTGCAGGCATGCAAGTTTTGTTTGTCTCCACGAATATGTTGTATTGAATTCCTTTAAACATTTGACAACCTTATCAGTAAGTAAATATTTCTTATTGTAATACTGTAGCACATAAAGATATCAAATCTGTTTCAAGGATCATAATTGTCAATGTTACGATTGAAAAAAGAAAACCAAGAGTGAGTGAGTTTAGTTTTATACCGCTTTTAACAATAGTGCAGCAGAACACCACTATCTGAGACACCAGAACTGGACTTGACACATTGTGACTATATGGAGGTTCGAGCCCAGGTCTTCAGCGCGACGAGCAAATGTCTTAACCACTAGACTACCCTACCGCCCCTAATTACTCAACAGCAAAGTCTGATATTTTAATGTTGTTTTTGAGAAACATTTGAGCAAACATTCAAATTGAGCATCCACTGAATTCGCGTCTATAAATTACAACAGCATAGGTTGAAGACTACCTGTCAAACGTCACACCATCACCCCATACATCTCATGCCATCACTCTTCTCCTCGTCATTCCAGAACACATCAGTCCCCATCATACTATCAGACATCACACCCACAAGGCCATTACATCAATGAAAAACATCAAGTTTTCAGACTATCATGCTTTCTGATAACCCATACCAGAATACCATCACACCACCACATCGTCACTGAGATTAGCTGTTTGTTGAGAATGATCTACAGGTAATCGAAAGTTTCATTGCGCTTGTTGACTTTAGACCATTCAGAGTTTATTGTTCCGGCATTTAGTAAATGGATTGAAGAAATATCGTAATGCTTGTTCAGAGTTGAAAGAACATATTTCATTGTAAAGCAACTCGTGTGTTTGGGGAAGGAGGGTCGTTGCCCTGAAAGAGGAATATGATCATAAAATTCTCCATGCTACTTAAAATACACCAAGCACGACAGAAAGAGGAAATGATTATATTGACAAAATTATCATTGGGGGGAAGTTAAATTAGAAAATGAAACTAGACTATTACGAATCGACGCCTAAATTCACTGGAGCACAGGATAATAACCAGGGCCACGGGTGTCCCACTTGTCTGTGGCGCCGAAATTCTTTGAGTTTTTTCTTTTCATGCCGTACGATCATTACAGCTTTGCCCTATGGCACACCATACTCGTGCGCTTCGTTAAGGAAGGAAACGAGTAATCCCCGCAACACACTTGTAACATGGTACATATGTTGGATTACACTTTCTCAGTTAAGTACAGATTCCAGTACATATACTTTTGTTGGGTTGAGTCGTATCCGTCATGTACACGAATCTGTATTTTGCTGAGTGCGGATGGCAAGCCACGCGTGTTTCTAAATGACGTTGTACGTAGATCCGACATGAAGCTGACACAACTGAATATGACATGAAAATATCTTCAAACTAAGCTCCCTCACTCAGTACGGAACTGTCCGCGTGTACAGATGTGATCTCGAACAGACATCAGTTCTTGACAACTGATTGAGATTTAAGTGTGTATCAGCTTCTTAACGCACGCGGGAGAACACGACATGTCTAGCATTTGAAAATAGTAACAAAGAACTGAGCGAAAAATCAGGAATTATAACTGTCCCGTTCCATGACAACTGAAACATCGTAAAGCTGTATGCAAACGCGTTGCAGTGATTACCAATGCTGATTAGACATATGTACCGGGTTAACAGTTGCCGGACTGTCAGAAATACTACTGAGTGTAAATGCTACTACTAGTGTTGAGAATGATTGTATTTGTCCACTAGCTAGACACTAGCTGAGCTGTTTGAAGTCTGCAACGCAATCTGAGTTCCACCAATGATGCAACGTTAAGACACTGAGCGACATCCTTGCCAAAGGAGACCACGAGCGGTATTTAGTGTTTGGACATGGGAGCATTTGTGATTTTCTCAAACGTTTGATAAGTCAAAACACATCCAACATAATTAAAATACTGCCATCAGTAGAATTTACAAAATTAGCTATATTTTCATGCTTATTCAGCGTATGGCGGGTGCTGCCGGTACAGGAACACATGCTTTGTGTGTTATCACCGATTTTTCATCACCGATTTTTCATCACCGATTTTCAGTGACCCACTGCTGTAATTTTCACCTTTTAGCCTTTTACTTAATACGGGATATGCTTCAGTAGGGAAAAAAGGCTGATTATTTCGTTTCGTTGGTGGTTACTATTTTTCTTATTGTATCCACGCAACGGTTGACACAATAGGATTTCATACAGATACAATGAGGGCTTTAATATTCAACGATTTATACACGCAGAACAACGCGATCGTTGCTGTTCCTGGTATTGATAACAAGCCATGTCCTTGACGGACACTTCGCATTTTGACGGAAAGGAAGATAAATTGTTCCTACAACCCCTCATGTGGAAACTTCGAGTTCACAATAAATCTTTAATTTCGTGCGATCTCAAGTGATGAATACGGTGTTCATTGGGGGTGACATGTTTTCAGTCTGACAAGCAATGGATTGTTGATGGTCCGACCCTCATATATATTGTCAGAGGATTTCCCTCGTCAGTGGATAAAATAATTCATCACCTACGAAGTGCAATCCCGCTTCTGTTTGAACAAATAAAACCACATAAAAATTCCACCGGACAAATGATAAGTTTACTTTTTATGTAAACCACACTTCAAGTCCTACACTTGACTTCACTGGCTTTTCAAGATATTTCCTGCATTTTGGATCTCTTAAGACCCCGAGAATGTCCACTGAGGCATAAACTTGACAGGTTAGCAGACCTGTGCATTATTAACCCAAGGTTATGATGTCATCGGAGCTCTGCTTGGTGATACATCACTGACGCCCTGGAACTGTCTGCGACTGTACGAATGACATTTGTGTGTGGAAACGTATTCGACAGACGCCTTGGTGTATATATGTCTTGGAACAACTTCAGCCAATTTGACATATTAGATCAATTTTGGTTTTGGTTATTTCCGAATTAGGTCGGCTTGTAATTGGAAAGCAGATGGAACATATGTCATTGTGTCAGGGAGATAGTCGTCGGAAACTGTAAGGAAATGACGGACGAAGCGGCCAATAAATATGAACTATTCTGCGACTGAAATCGTTCGTAGACATCACGAACGAGGGTTTCAATGTTCCAGTGATTGAACACGCTGCCACGGAAGGGCATCACTGAGACGCCCATTAATGACTTCAGTGATCTATTTCAGTATGTCTGTTGTAACGGTTGAAGCAACACATCTTACACAACCACAACTGGAATCGACACTGTAGCCATGATAATGAGTTTCTAAACGTTACCGGAATCATCTCAAATACTCAAAAAACACTATTCAAGGTTGTCATCGGTGGGATTTTCAAGGGTTTTAAATTCACTGTGGATCCGTAGGAGCTGATAATTGGTCCTCTTTGTGACATCTGGTTTGTCATTCTCTGATGTTCATCTGTCTCTGGTATGGTACTGTTTGTTACTACCAACCTGTAAACCATTGATTGTTGTGCTAGCTGTGTCCTTGCCCACCAGTAGTTGTCACACCGTCCAGGGGGTTGGGGTAACCTTGCGGTTAAAGTGTTCGCTCTTCACGGCCAAGACCCGGGGTCGATTCCCCGCATGAGTACAATGTTTGAAGCCCATTTCTGGTGTCCGCCAGGCTCGCTGACTTGGTTGACACATGTCATCGGTTCCCAATGGCGCAGATCGATGCTCATGTTGTTGATCACTGGATTGTCTGGTCCAGACTCGATTTATATTACAGACCGCCGCCATATAGCTGGAATATTGCGGTGTAAAACTAAACTCACTCACTCACTTTCTTTCTTATTTGGGTCATATATCCTTGATTTGTTTGTTGCGTCTAGTGTCGTTGTTTCGTCATCAATCATCTGGGTAGCCTTATCTGGTGCGTCAACAATCACATGACTGTCTTGCACTTTGACATCAAACTTCGTCTACTTGCTGGCGAGAATTCACAACACAGACATTGCATGAAATCAATGAAACTTTCACCTCACTTCTAATGAACAAATAATAATCATATTAAATCAGTGGAGCATGTGATATGAAACCGTACTTTGATGGGAATTGAAACACGACCGAACTTTGGGGTTTAATAACCCAAATTACTCATTATAAGGGAGAAACAAGCAGAATATTGAAAGGTAAGATTGAGTTATAGTTTGTAATTGTTTGACCATCAAACCAAATGGCGTCATTGCATAGCTTCTCTGAAGCCAGATACATTCTGACACAAAAGAAGGCAGATGATGTTTATCATTTGTTATTATTATGCAATCTGTTTGTTATCTCACCCAGTGTCAGTTTAGTCTCTAATTACACCAGTAACAAACTTTCCTGACAAATTCCTGAAAGGAATTCATGCTTATTTGGTTGTTGTTTAACGCCGCACTAAGCAATGCTCTATCTATATGGCGGCGGTCTGTAAATAATCAAGTCTGGATCAGATAATCCAGTGATCAACAACATGTGTATAGATGTACACAACTGAAATTCGATGACATGTCAAAATCAACAAGCGTGACCACCCGGTCCCGTTAGTCACCAAGCATGGGTTGCTGAAGACCAATACAAACCCGGATCTTCAAGGGTGCCATTTATGTAACTTGGGGCGATTTATCTTGAATGAACACATCGGTTTCTGATTTTGAGGTCAGGGCTTAATAATAATAAAGCACGCTTTAGTCAAAGTTGTTTCTGGGTGTTTAAAACAGGTGGTACAATAGCATACTGAGTGCTGCCTGTTGGTATGTTGATGAAATTTTCCAAATAGCAAACTAACTAGTACAAAAAGACGCTTTCAATTCACGATTGCAACAAATTTAGTTCAACGACATCTCTGCTGTCATTATATGATAATCACGCCGCATTACTGTCAATTCCTGGGTGCAATTATGTAAAGTGGTTCGTGTCAGTCATAAGGGCTAGCTGGAACCTCTCACTTGTCTCGTGAGAGTGAGATCTCGTTCTCTTCGTTATAAAACTGTAACGTGGTTGATGTCAGATGTCAAACTGTGAACAGGATTTGACCGCCTTATCACCGCGGAAAAAACTTCATTCAAGAATAGTTTCTGTACATATAAGTGCAAAGAACATTCATATGTGCACCCAAAGACGCAAATATCCATGCTGCAATACAGAAATCCTGTAGGCATTTGAGCAAACATAAAAAAGTCACCCATCGCATTGATCTTGCAACCCACAATATCGTGACTTGATGTGGACCAGTGAAACGCCATACCATCACCATCACACAGAGAGAGAGAGTGAGGGGGGTGGGGGGTGGGGTGGATTGCGTTTCATTCAGTGTGTTCATAGGCGTGTGTCCGAGTGTGTGTGTGTGTGTGTGTGTGTGTGTGTGTGTGTGTGTGTGTGTACGCGTGTGTGAGTGTGTGGCCTGAGAGAAGGGTCTTTTAAGGTGGTGGGGGATTGGAAGATGTCCCAATGGAGGGATGTAATAATCTTTATCTTATTTAGATACAGCCACCAAATAAGGGTGGACCTAAATGACAAAATAATCATTAGGCTGTACACTAAATAAGAAAATATAATTGAACCATAACGAAATGGTGTCCATCTTCCCTAGAGCACAGCATAATAATCAGAAGCATGTGTGTGCCAAATGTCTACTATTCCTTGGAGTTCCAAGGCTTCTACGATTTTTACAGATTCGCCCTAATAACGATTCCTATTCACTAATATGGACAATGATTTATCCCCGCCTTACACTTTTCTTGCCTCCCACATGAAGATGGCACAATAGGAAATCACCTAAATACTGGTGGCCATCAAAGTAAATCCCTTCATTCACACACATGTGCTCCGTCTATTCACACACATGTGTTCCGTCTATTAACACACATGTGATCCGTCTATTCACACACACTTATTCTGTCTGTCCACAGTCCATGTATAGATGTGATCATGAATAGGCATCAATGACAAATGTTCTTGACAACTGATTCATAATTATGTGCATATCATAGCCCCTGTGCGAAGGGCGAAGAAAATTTGAATCAAACATAATTCAAAAGAATACCAAAGAGAACGAATTAGAATACAAAGAATCGGATTTACACAGTAAAAATATTGTCCCGTTCCATGACAACTGAAATATGAAGAACGCGTTACTATGACGATCAACATGTGGCATTCTGATGATGCATATAAAAGAGCATATGTACTGGAGTAGCAGTCAACAGATTCCCTTAAAATGCTACTGATAGACAAGTCTATGAACAAGGATAGTGGTTCTTTGTGACGTTTATGGTGCAGACCGGAAGCAAACAATCAATTAGTGTGAAGTATCACACCATGGAGGACCTATGACCAACTACCGTGTCCTTCGCCTGCAGCGTGCTCATTCCTTAAATGGCATGGCAACAATAATATATTGATTACGATCTAATATGTAATTCATCAACCATTCTAACATAGTGCCTCGTTTATACCATTTTTCGACTGTGCACATGAACCCATCACATCAGCAATCAAAGTGACAAAATGCATAGTGCCTTTGTCCTAAACTGCCTTTAAATAGTTGCATAATCAAATCATTTAATAGACAATGGACTGGGTGCGTGCTGTTTCACATCAAACCCAGCACCCTCTAGGCTAGGTTATGGTAACCAGTAAAGCATCGATTCCAGGGCAGGGTAACCAATCACTGATGTCATTAGCAAAGATTCATGCTGTCCTAGCATATTGCATACCCTCCATCATCAACTGACCTGGCAGGTAGCCAATTCTAGAAGAGTGAGTGATTGAGTGATTGAGTGATTGAGTGATTGAGTGAGTGAGTTTAGCTTTACGCCTCACTCAGCAATATTCCAGTTATATGGCAGCGGTCTGTAAATAATCGAGTCTTGACCAGACAATCCAGTGATCAACAACATGAGCATCGATCTGCGCCATTGGGAACCGATGACATGTGTCAACCAAGTCAGCGAGTCTGACCGCCCGCTCTCGTTAGTCACCTTTTACCACAAGCATAGTCGCCTTTTATGGCAAGCATGGGTTACTGAAGGCCTCTTCTTCCCCGGACCTTCTCGCGTCCAATTCTATAAGATACAATCCAAGAAGAAAAAGGATTATGTCTTTTCCAAGGAGAACCTCGGATTGGATTCCCATATTGGTTAAATTCTTGTCAATGTTTTGTGGGACTG